>NW_008795321.1:3035235-3036384 GCF_000699145.1 Aptenodytes forsteri | reverse complement strand
CCCCCCCGGCCAGCTTTCCCCCAGTTTATATGCTGGGCATGACGTCACATGGTATGGAATGTCCCTTTGGCCAGTTTGGGTCAACTGTCCTGGCTGTGCCCCCTCCCAGCTTCTTGGGCACCTCCAGCCTTCTCAGTCGGTAGAGCATGGGAAGCTGAAAAATCCTTGCCTAGTGTAAGCACTACTTAGCAACAACTAAAACATCGGTGTGTTATCAACATTATTCTCATGCTAAATCCAAAACACAGCACTGTACCAGCTACTAGGAAGAAAATTAACTCTATCCCAGACAAAACCAGGACAACTTTTGAAATGGAGGGCAGCAAACTAGTTGAATTAAGCACTAGCTGTCACCAGGGAGTCTGATCTCTGCAGTCTTATACGGAGACCTGTGAACTAGCTGGCATCACACCTGGTGAGCTCACATGGCAGAAGAGCTTCATGACAAAACTGTCATTAATCCTGCAAAAAACTCAGATATGCATATTTTACAAAAACAAGAATGGTTCAACTAAACCCAGTGGAATGATTGTTGTGATTAAAGTAAAAAATAAAATAAAATAAAATAAAAAATAAAATACAGTTTAAAACCATTACCCCTTGTCCTATCACTACACTCCCTGATAAAGAGTCCCTCCCCATCTTTTCTGTAGGCCCCCTTTCAGTACTGGAAGACAATAAGGTCTCTCTGGAGCCTTCTCTTCTCCAGGCTGAACAATCCCAACTCTCAACCTGTCCTCACAGCGCAGGTGTTCCAGCTCTCTGATTATCTTTGTGGCCCTCCTCTGGACCCGCTCAAGCAGGTCCATGTATGTGTTGTGCTGGAGGCCCCAGAGCTGAACACAGTACTCCAGGTGGGGTCTCATGAGTGAAGTAGAGGGGGAGAATCACCTCCCTCGACCTACTGGCCACGCTTCTTTTGATGCGGTTCAGGATACAGTTGGCTTTCTGGGCTCTGAGTGCACACTGCCAGGTCATGTCCAGTTTTTCATCCACCAAAAGCCTCCACAGGGCTGCTCTCAACCCACTCATCTCCCAACCTGTATCCATGTTTGGGATTGCCCCAACCCATGTGCAAGACCTTGCACTTGGTCTTGTTAAACCTCATGAGGTTCACACGGGCCCACCTCTCTAGCCTGTCAAGGTCCC
>NW_008795321.1:3031767-3033086 GCF_000699145.1 Aptenodytes forsteri | reverse complement strand
TCATGAGGTTCACACGGGCCCACCTCTCTAGCCTGTCAAGGTCCCCCTGGATGGCATCTCTTCCCTCCAGAGTATCAACCACACCACTCAGCTTGATGTCATCCACAAACTTGCTGAGGGTGCACTGAATCGCACTGTCCATGTCCCTGACAAAGATGTTAAATAATACTGGTCCCAATACAGACCTCTGAGGGACCCCACTCGTCGCTGGTCTCCACCCAGACATCAAGCTGTTGACTGGAACTCTCTGAATCCGACCATCCAGCCAATTCCTTATCCACCAAGTTGTCCACCTGTCAAATCCATGTTTCTCCATTTTAGAGACAAGGATGTTGTGTGGGACAGTATCAAATGCTTTGCACAAGTCAAGGTAGATTACATCTGTCGCTCTTCCCTTATCTACCATTGCTATAACCCCGTCATAGAAGGCCACCAAATTTGTCAGGCGTGATTTTGCCTTAGTGAAGCCATGTTGGCTGTCTCAAATCACCTCCCTGTCCTCCTTGTGCCTTAGCATAGTTCCCAGGAGGATCTGCTCTATGATCTTCCCAGGCACAGAGGTGAGACTGACGGGCCTGTAGTTCCCTGGGTCTTCCTTTTTTCCCTTTTTAAAAGTGAGGGTTATGTTTCCCCTTTTCAGTCACTAGGAACTTCACCAGTTTAAGTGAAGGAATATCTCCTTTAACCTTTACTAACCTTCTTGTTTGGCCTGATAGCACCTTCACCTTCTCTTGGGATTGCTGGTTTATTTGTAACAGAGCAAGATCCACCCCTCCCATGTAAAAAAGCTAAACTAGATTGTATTTTAGTCTTGGTCACTAAGTATACCTAGTACAACTCCTTTCATTGCTGGACATATGTAATTGATTCTAGAATTATCCTCAAACTATTTATAGTAATCTTCAATTCTACTCTAAATGTATAGCATCATATTTATCAAAAGTGTTCACAGCACAGCACACCGTTAGAGCTGTTATTCCTACTTCATGCAACCATCCCCAAACAAGACTAAATATGGAAAAGAGTTACCTGTTACAGTAACCCACACTAGACACAGGCATGTCTGAAAAAAGATAGTGAGTATTATAAAGTGCAAAAATCCTCAGCAGGTATCTAGGCAATTGATATTTAAAACCCAACCGAATTCACGTGGATTAGGTTCGCATATAAGACATTATAATACTTCTGAGCTATGTTACAAAGGACCTAAAGGTAAAGTGATAGTCTCTTGTGCATTTAATATACTGAGACAGGTATAATTTCTAATAATTTCTAAAGTATAGTCTTGTCCTGGTTTCGGCAGGGATAGAGTTAATTTC
>NW_008795321.1:3018942-3029523 GCF_000699145.1 Aptenodytes forsteri | reverse complement strand
TGGGGGATTGGTTGGCCGCCGATCAGCGGGTGGTGAGCAATTGCATCGTGCATCATTTGCTTTGTATATTCTTTTATTATTATTATTATTGTTGTTGTTATTATTATTACTAGTCTATTTTATTTCAATTATTAAACTGTTTTTATCTCAACCCACGAGTTTTCTTGTTTTATTCTTCCGATTCTCTCCCCCGTCCCACCGTGGCGCTCAGTTGCTGGCTGAGGTTAAACTACGGCAATAGCAAATTGTGGCCTTTACTCTCAAATAGTGAACTAACATTTCTTTTAATACTGTGAAGGAAATGAAATCACATCTCTGCTAATTATTTAATTATTAATTTCACATCTGTGGCCAAACAGTGTCCTAGCACAATAAATTCAATATTAACTGTAACACAGAAGTAATTGGAAAAGATCAGACTCAGGCTGCAGGGACTAGCCAAGAGCACCGGGGCCCAGGGCCTCCTGTTTCACAGCCCCCACGGGAAACAGCAGGAGCTGCTTGAAGGAGGGGTTTTGGCTGCCCCGTGGAAGCTTCTCAGCTCCTTCTGCGCACTCAGGGCCAGTGCAGACAGACCACAAAGGCTGTAAATTATAGCTTCATCTGCCCCCTTCTCCCTGTTCTCCCAGGCTTCTGCCAGAGTCCCTTGCTATAAAAAATGGAAAGAGCCATGAGAAACCTCATCGTTTACTTAACTCTGACACGCTGAATTTTGCTGGTTGTACTAAGATCTGTTCTACCTCTCTCCACCCTTCGTCACTCCTTGAGTCATTTCATATCACTATCTTCTCTATTGCCACAGAAGGAGAAAAATAAACATGATTAATTTAAAATTTAAAGGAAACAAATATCTAATTAAATGTGTGTATCGGAAGGGTAATAAAATGACAGTATTCCCATTGTTATCTGATTTTGCTTTGTCTACCTCTTCTCTTGTCTTTTGGTCATGATTTGGCTTTTTTAGATCTTTGTGCCAAAGGGACTCTTTCAAGCACTAAGAAAGAATTGTGGTTGAGTATTACTGCAGTAACAGTAGTAATCATAGTAGTAGGTTTTGTTCCAGTGACTCCAAATATTCTTATTCATTTCTTGGGAGCTAATGGCATTTAAACTAGTTAGGAGTGAACAGTGGGCTCCAAAGCAGCCTGTCAGTCCTCAAGTCAGGCTCAGCTGATGAGCCATTCCCTTTACACATTAGAGCTGGCAATGGATGACATAAATCAATTGCTGAGGTAACCACTTAAACCTTAGTGAGCCCTAGCAGGGCTTCCTCCAATGTAAATTTATATAGTCTTTTAGTATGTAGAAAACACTTTGTAATTTTTTTCTGTTCTGAACTATTTTAACTCTTTCAGTGCTGTCCTGAGGCCTACATAAATGCTCTCATTTGTCTCATCCTTCAGTCAATTTACATAATCCTCTTTGAAGAGAAATGGTTAAATGCTCCTCAGTTCCACCTTGGCTTGAATTTAAAGTTCTTTTATTATTGTTATTATAATGCACAAGGTTTGCAGCTGGACAGGCTCCAGTTTTTTCCAGGGCATCCTAGCTCTTTACCTCCACTTGTTCATTTATTTATTTTAACACTAATGACAAACCTTGGTGTGTGCATTTTGGAATTTAACAAGTAATGCTCAGCAGTCTTTTTTCCTCCCAAATGTCCATGCATTTCCATTACTCTCTGCAGGGCCGAAGTCAACTGGATGGACACTTTTTCTACACATTTCTTTAAAACTCGTGCTTGTTTTCTGATTAAGTCATGTTCAGCTGAAAATTCAGACTGCAAAAAAGCATGCAGGTTACGTATACGAATTGAACTGAAAACTATCCCAAGTCCAGTTGCCGCATTAGATCAGCAGCCTTTGAGCTTTGATGTCCTGATATTGCTCTGCTAGCTTAAAAGCAAAGCATTGCTTGCCCTAAGCCAGAGAATTTTCATACAGGCACTTACATATGCTAAATTAGTGCAGAGTTGAATTTGCAGTAAACAGGCATTCTTAGAAGTTAAGTTGATCCCAAGATGCTTGCTACAGGTTTTTTTTCTTAATGAAATGAGGACTGTAATTACCAGCACTGGTTGTCATTCTGTGCATGGGGGAGGACAGAGGATATGAACAGGGCACTGTGAAATGCTGCTAAGAGATAGGAAGTGTGAGGAGCAAAAGAGATGTTAGAAAATGTACACTGGGAGCCTAAAGTGAGAAGAGGAGGTGAGTAAATGAGATGCAGGAGCACAAAGAAGAAAAGACTGCAAAGTTATTAGAGGCAAGACCAAATAAATGTTGCAAGAGAACAATTGTGTTTAGGAGGATGGAAAGGCAGCTCCTTTGTCTTGAAAAGGCTGTGGATTAAAAGAGTTGTCCTTCAGCAACAATAGGAAATATCTCACACATATTTAAGGCTGATTTTGACCTTTAAAAGTTACTTCATTTTAGGGAGCATGTGGCTCAGGAAGAATATTTGCAAAGGTAAACTGAAGCTGCACAAGCGTAGTCTGTTTAAAAATCTTAAAGATTTCAAACCCAGTCTTTTTTGGGGGTGCTGACTAGTTATTGTCACTTGCCTAGGTTGGCAATATTATCTTTTGAAATCAGCACCCATGAATGCCATTATAGAGACAAGTAGCATGTAAAAGATCTGAAAAAGCATTTTCTTATGATCTGTTTCTTTCATTTCACTTTTTCTCTGCAGTTTGTGGCATGCTGTTACTCCTGTGAAAGTGGAAATACTACTACTAAATTAATGTTCTCCTATAGCAGACACCTTCTGGCTGGTTAACCTGTTAAGAAAAACGTGATGATATACCATCATGCTGCTAAATATTTCTTCCTACATTAGCTTTCCAAAGGTAAAAATAGATAAAATTGTTCTAGCAGCGTCAGGACTACTGAAGTTTAGTTTCCTGCATAGTTTTGCTGGAATTCTCTTAAAGACTCTGCCACTAGTTATTTTCACCTCACAAGGCTGGCATATAATTTTTTGACTCTAGCTCCTATAAATACCGCTGTTAGGGGCAAACGGGGGGCTGGCGGGCTGTACAAACACTGACCTGCCAGGCAGCTGGTACCTCATGGCTGCTGGCCTTGCCAAATGGGAAGGGTCAGGACTGAGTTTCCCCCAGTTTCTCCCGGCAGGGGGCACAGTAGAATCTGTCCATCCATTTTTGGTGGCTAAAAGAGCCATTAGCAACCTACTTGTTTTGATTTGTTCCCTACTTTGTCATTTGATGGTGCTAATCCTGGATATTGTGGCAGTATTTTTTTGTCCAACTGTAAACCAGGTGTTGATTACATCTCATATATGTTCCTGGTAGCTTTTGCATGAAACTGACACCTTGGCAAAATTGCAACTATGGTAACTCAAAAAGCTTCCTTACACCCGCCCTGCATTTTTGGCACTAGCTGGTGTTCAGCACTACCATTTCCTTAATGCCTGTATAGTATTGATACTTGCTAGTTACATACATATAGGTATACATATAGGTATATATTAAAATACCAGAAAATGAGATGCATCATTTCCTTCTTAACCTGCACAGAGAAGTTACAATGTGAGTTTTTTTGGGGGGCGGGGGGGGAATTCTTTTCAATGTTTTAGAAACAGCAGAGGCAGGACTGGCAGAAACCGGCTGTGTCCTTAATGGCAGTTTTCCATTATTAAAGCTTCACATGTTATGGAAGCTTGGTGCAGAAGGCTTGACAGTTTTATGCTTAGTTTGCTTTGAACTGATCTAAGAACTCCAATTTTCTCATACTTGAAAATCCACTCTCAGATCTCAGAATGACTTTGAGACAATATTAGAGTCCCCTGGGGAGGGTTCCTGAAAGTGCTGAGCTGGTTTCCCTGTTCTCCCTTTACTATTCCAACAACTACTGATTAGAAGAGGACTTGTGTGCCAGGTTGCAGTCACTGTAGAGATTTACTCACACAAACACACCTTACAGAAAAAGAATATTCCGGCTACTTGCAGCATTATGCATTCAAAATTTCAGCGCAACTTTTTTACTCTTAGGCACTGCCAGGCAGACTTACTGGGGCAATGGAGGGGGCTAAGAGAATGGTGCCTTCCCTAATATAGCAGTCTGCAATGGTAGCAGAATGCTACCATCCACAATGCAGCTGTTCAGCCCTGCAGTATCACACAGGTACTTTCCTCTTCTGCTTTTAATTATTTCCGATAGCTCTTAAATGCTACTCAGCCTCTGCCTTCCTACCACTGTAGTCACTCATGCTTTAGCTGTCATTGTCAAAATGTTTCCTAAGAATGCATAAACACATGCCAGTAAGGACAGAAAGCCAAGGAGCACTGGAGAAAGTCAATGCCTGGCACACTACCTTCTGCAATGGCTAAATGCACCCGCAGCTGGCCCCAAGCCATTTGCTTCCTCTGAAGCATAAAAACAAGCAAACACTGCAAAACCTCAGGCTCCCCCTTTAATCTGTTTCTCTTTTGGGGCAACAATCACTGGGCTCTTCTCTCAGTAAAAGCACGGGAACTCCTACAATGCTTACATGCACCTGTGAAGGCTAGTTTTTCCTCCTCTCTCATTTAGTTCTTCCCCCATCTCTTATACTGCTTATGAGATCTCCAAGGTTCATGCCACATCTGTGTCTTGTCTGTACATACAGAGTCCTTATCTAATAAAAAAGGTGCCATATTATGTAGTCACTTTTCAGATAGGGTTGTACTTTAATTATTAGTATAAACTGGAGTTTTATTTGGTGTACAGTGAAAAGATCATACTTTGAAATTAACTATGGTGCTATGTAAACTAATAATTTCATAGATTTCCTAAGAATGAAGCCTAGAGACTTAATCAAAAGGGCCAACACCAGAGAAATTACTTTTTACATTTTGATTAAATCTATTTGAACCCAGACAAGGAAAATGCAATATATATTGAGGGAAGAATCTAATAGAATAACATTGATTTTGCATCATATATTAAAATAAAAAAAGTAGAAATGTGGAAAAATTTATTTTCAGCTGAAACTGGCAGAAGAGGAATAATCCTGAGATCTCCAAGGAATTCATCCTGCCCACCCACCCCCCCCCACACAAAAAAAAAAAGAAGTGAGTAAGAAGGGAAAAATGCAAAGTAATTATAAAGGAAGCATTATTATGTGAACTTCTAAAAAAAGAAAACATTATAGTATTGAAAACATGATACCTAATATTTATAAGAAAGTAATTATAAAGGAAGCATTATTATGTTAGAACTTCTAAAAAGAAAACATTATAGTATTGAAAACATGATACCTAATATTTATAAGAAAGTAATTCTATATAATAGAATTAATGTATATTTTTACAGTAGTTACGTTCTAGAATCCTGTTATTAAGTATTTCCCTCAACTATTGAGAAAGTACATAAACATGTAAACTAAATTTTTCTGAAAGCATCCCCCTGGCTCTTTGGGTTTGCAGACAAACAGAGAAGTACATATAATCATAAGTGAGTATTCTGAAAGTCAAAGAGAGGCTAATTGTCTATGAATATACGTGACAATAGAATTGTCTCTAATGCTTATTCTTCTGACCTTCCCTATAAAAACCAGGTTGAAAGAATATTAAATTTGCGAAGTTATGCTTAGAATTCCAGAAATGCCAGAATCAAACTTCCATTTTAAACTCAGAGCTGCCTCAGTAGCTCATCTATGATGCCAAAATCTTTACATACAAAAGGTGGGGTTAGGGATAGAGGGACACTCCCACACCCCATCATTTATAATCACCATAATGTCTTTGCTGTTCACATCAACAGCAGCATGCAATGTTGGCATCCTGCAACTAAGGGTAACACACAGCAAAATAGTACCATGTACCAAAAGAGGCAAAGGGTAACAAGCTACAATAGGTAAAAAACTTGTAACAAATTTTGGTATTTTATTTTCTTCTTTTACTATCCTTGAAGTTACACCTGCTACAAAATTGTCTGCCAACATCCCCACCATTAAAAAGCATTAGACACGCTGCTGATGAGACAATTTATTTCTTCTTGTCTGCTTTTAGGCTTTGCTTTAGGACATATTATCTCCCTCCTCCTACAGCCCTCTTCATTCTGATTTGCAGAAACTGGTATCTTCATGCTGCTTTTTCTCCCTTTCCCAGGATTTTGCTCTCAAATACCCAGTAAGTAACGGTGGGCAGGGGGAATCAGTCAAGTGCCTCATGGCTCTGCTGGTCTATGTTGTCACTTTACCAGGATGAAAGGCTTAAGTGCCCAACACTGTGAACTGTGCGTAGACTGAGAGCTGCACAGGTTTCAGCCTTCAAGAGGGACAGTGAATCCCTCCTGTGGCAACTGAATCTTCCTGTGAGCTGCATGGGCACCCCCCAATATGCAAGCCAGGACCCTAGCTTCTGCTTTTGGTAGGTATTTCATACTCACTTTTGCAACATTTTATGTTCCTCTGTGGATCTAACTGAAAATGTCTTTCCTTCCACCATGACTCCCTTTCCATTGCCTGGACAAGAGCTACCCATGATTTCAGCCAAATTCCTTCCCTTCTGTCCACAGTGAGACTATGAATGTATACACTTGTAAAAATTGAGGGCTTTTGAACTGCATGCTAAAATTGCTTCTTGTCTCTCTGCAGCCACTGAACACAACTTGCAGGTTGTACTTTGTGAATGGGCATAGAGATGATAACAGTGCCTGATCCTTGATATCATGAAGCTCAGAGAGGAACTTAGCCATGAAATTTCTGCTTTTAAGTAGTGCCTTATAAACTTGTGTAATAATTATCAGTTACAGGTGAAGTTAAATATTCTTCCCAAGGTGCAGAATATGAGGATCCAAATTTCTAGATCTTCTGTTGGCTTAGTGTGTGATCCTGGAAAAATCTTTACACTTCCTCATGCTTCTGTTCTCCCGTCTTCAAAAACTGTGTTTGTTCTCCTTTGGATGATAACATTGTATTTGAATAGACGCTGAATTTGGCAGTGAGCAACTTGCACAATCTAGATCTTACTGCTCCCCCTACATCTTGCCAAAAATAAAAGATAAAACATGCTACAGTTACTTGAAATAACTTCTAATTTGTGATACATCCACTTAATCACGGTCATTTTAAAATGCTTTTCTCTAAAACCTTACATGAAATTCTGTGGCAGGGATGTCTAAATTCAGAAGTTACACCCTTGTTTTTCTTAAAAGTGATGGAAAGTCAGACTGCATTCTTATCACATATATTGCATTTAATATCTTGTGAAATATAGTCCAAGTACTGAAGTGCAATAGGATTTCTGTGATTCACAAAGATTAAGAAAATACCTCAGCCATCATGAGAGTGCCAGTTACTTAATGCTCAAAAGCACCAATATGCCTGAAACAAGAACTGGTGATCAGAATGTTGGGGTAGCTCACACAAATGGAGTGCTGCAATGGGCAGATGCAGGCTCTGTAGGAAGGACAGCCTGAGGAGGTGAGGAGGGGTCATCATCTTTTGTGTGAGAGAGCAGTGGGGATGCATGGATATCTGCCTTAGGATGGATGATGAGGTGGCTGGGAGCTGATGGGTAAGGATTAGTGGGCAGACCCTAATGTTAGGAAAAGTGCTTATGAAGGCTTAGGACAGTTGACTCAGATGAGGGGCGTGGGGAGAAAAAGAAAGCTTTCTACAGGTACCTCAGCAGGGAAAGGAAGACTAGGGAAAACGTGGGCCCACTGCTGAATGAGCCAGGGATCTAGAAGTAAGGGACATGGGAAAGGCCAAGGTAGTCAATGCCTTCTTCACCTCAGTCCTTAGAGGTAAAGCAATCCCAGGTCACTAAGAGCAGTGGGAAAGACCAGGGCAAGGAATATTTATCCTTGGTGGAGGAGGATCAGGTTAGAGAACATTAAAATAGACTGGATATTCATACATCCACAGGACCTGAGAAGTTGCACTCACAAGTGCTGAGGGAGCTGGCCCATGTCATTGTAAGGCCACTCTCAAGTCTCTTTGAAAGGACGCTGCAACTGGGAGAGGTTCCTGAAGACTGGGAAAAAGCAAATGTCATCCCTGTCTTCTAGAAGGGCTCGAGGGAGGATCCAGAAAACTATAGACTGATCATCCTCACCTCAATCCCAGAGAAGGTGACTGAGAGCAAATAATCCAGGACACCGTTTCCAGCTTTTTGAGGAAAAGAAAAGACTGGGAGTAGTCAGCATGGATTTATGAAGGGTAAATCATGTGTGACCAACCGATAACCTTCTATAATGAAATGACTGGCTTGGTGGATGAGTGGAAAGTAGTGGTTGTTGTTTATGTCAACTTCAGCAAGGGTTTTGACACTGTCATCTGGAACATCTTCAGACAAACTCATGAAGCATGGACTACAAAAATGGAGGTGGATTGAAAACTGGCTGAACTGCCAGGCCCAAAGGCTTGTGGTCACTGGCACAAAGTCCAGCTGCTGTGGGGTGGTCACTACTGGTATGCTACAGGGATTGATCTGAGTCCAGTACTGTTTAACAATTTCATTAATGGCCTAGAGATGGTGGGACAAGAATACAACCTTAGCAAATTTGCAGATGATACAAAACTGAGATGACTGCTGCTATTCAGAGGGACCTGGACAGGCTGGAGAAGTGGGCCAACAGGAACACCATGACATTCAAGAAAAGAAAATGCCAACTCCTGCACTTAGGGAGAAATAACCTCCTACACCAGCACAGGCTGAGGTCCAACCAGCTGGAAAGCAGCTTTGACAAAAAAGGCCTGGAGGTCTTGAAGGTTGAGTAGACCATGAGCCAGCTACGTGCCCTTGCAGCAAAGGCCTTCTGGGCTGCATTAGGAAGAGTGTTGCCAGCAAGTGGGGCGATGTCATCCTTCCTCTCTGCTCAGCCCCGGTGAGAGACATCTGGAGTACTGTGTGTAGTCCTGGGCTCTCCGGTGCAAGAGAGACATGAACATACTGGAGTGAATCCAGCAAAGGGCCACAAAGATGATTAAGAGACTGAAGCATCTCTCATACAAGGAAAGGCTGAGAGAGCTGGGAGTTGTTAGCCTGGAGAAGAGAAGGCTCAGGGAGATCTTATCACTGTATATAAATACCTGATGGGCAGAGTAAAGAAGACAGACCCAGATTCCTCTCAGTGGTCCCCAGTGATAGGAGAAGCAGCAATGGGCACAAATCAAAATACCCAAAATTCCATATAAACATAAGAAACTTTTTTACTGTGAGGGTGGTTGAACACTGGAACAAGTTGCTCAAGAAGCTGTGAAGTCTCCCTCACTGGAAATACTCAAACTTGACTGAACACGGCCCTGAGCAACCTGCTGTGGCTAACCTGTTCTGGGCAGGGGTGGGACTGGGCGCTCTCCAGAGGTGCCAGCCAGCCTTGATGCTTCTGCGGTTCTGTGGTTGGAACCTCAGTGAGACCCAATGGTAGCACAGCACAGTTACAGGAACATGAATTGGCGACGCTGTGCTGCTGCCAATATGGTCTGAGCAAGGAGGAACAGGATCTGAAATTTGTATTTAGAAAATATCAGGAGCACGTGGAATAGAGATCTGTAGTCTTTCATTTTATACATCACATGCTTTGAGGAAACTCAGATAGCACTTGGGGAAAAAAAAAGGGTTAAGTCTGAAGAGGGATGAGACCAAAATTTCTTTCTGCCTCTGTCTTCTAATGGCAGTCTGAGCCACTTTTCTTGACCGTTCACTTTTTGCCTTGGGTTTTGGCCTTTGCCTTTCCTAGTTGCTGTGTCAGGGGACGTGGTGCTCAGGCCTTCCCTGTGCTGGCTTGCCGCCTGCTGCACTGCCACCCCACGCTCCTGTCCAGCATTCCTGTGGCCAGCAGCCTGGTGAGGGGCCTGTGCACACCCAGGATGCCCCTGCTTACTCTGGCCCACAGGTACCCACATGGCTGGTCCCTGCACTGCTGGGGTCCCTTGCTAAGGAAGCTCACGCGATGCTCTCAGCAGGGAAGGAGTTCACACCCATGTTTGTCGAAGCACTGGAGCCTGCTTCACCCCTAGGGTCATGAGCTAAGGTTATGGAGCAGACTGCTGGCAGCACCCGCACTTGCCCTGAGTATCAAGCTCATGGAAATATTACTTCTGCTCTTCCTGCCACCTCCTGCAAGCACCAGGTTTGTCACAGTCCAGCAGCCCAAGTTCCCCAATCAACCTCCTGTGGCAGCCCTTTTGGGCAGTCACAGCCCACCTTGTTTGACCACTGTTGCCAGGACAGACATGTCCAGACATGTTGCCAGATGG
Source organism: Aptenodytes forsteri (assembly GCF_000699145.1). Lineage (NCBI taxonomy): Eukaryota > Metazoa > Chordata > Aves > Sphenisciformes > Spheniscidae > Aptenodytes > Aptenodytes forsteri. The sequence goes on along the minus strand of NW_008795321.1, from coordinate 3,019,311 downwards.
ACCACTTGGTGGGTAAGGAATTGGCTGGACGGTCGCACTCAAAGAGTTGTGGTCAACGGCTCGATGTCCAAGTGGAGACCAGTGACAAATGGCATTCCTCAGGGGTCAGTATTGGGACCGGCGTTGTTTAACATCTTTGTCAGCGATATGGACAGTGGGGTTGAGTGAACCCTCAGCAAGTGTGCTGATGACACCAAGCTGTGTGGTGTGGTCGACACGCCGGAGGGAAGGGATGCCATCCAGAGGGACCTTGACAGGCTTGAGAAGTGGGCCCGTGTGAATGTAATGAGGTTCAACAAGGCCAAGTGTAAGGTCTTGCACATGGGTCAGGGCAATCCCAAGCACAAATACAGGCTGGGCGGAGAATGG
>NW_008795321.1:3011574-3018718 GCF_000699145.1 Aptenodytes forsteri | reverse complement strand
TGAGGACAGGCTGAGAGAGTTGGGGTTGTTCAGCTTGGAGAAGAGAAGGCTCCAGGGAGACCTTAGAGCAGCCTTCCAGTACCTGAAGGAGGCCTACAAGAAAGCTGGAGAGGGACTTTTTAGAAGGGCATGTAGTGATAGATCAAGGGGTAATGGCTTTAACCTGAAAGAGGGTAGATTTAGATAAGGTATAAGGAAGAAATTCTTCACTATGAGGATGGTGAGGCACTGGAACAGGTTGCCCAGAGAAGCTGTGGATGCTCCCTCCTTGGAAGCATTCAAATCCAGGCCGGATGGGGCTTTGAGCAACCTGGTCTAGTGGAAGGTGTCCCTGCCCATGGCAGGGGGTTGAAACTAGATGATCTTTAAATGTCCTTTCCAACCCAAACCATTCTGTGATTCTATGATTGATTCTGTGATTCTCTGATCCAATGTCTGCCTCCATTTCACAGCCCTGCAGCCACCACCAATGGGCACAGCCAGCACCTTCGCCTGCTCCCCACCTCCACAAACAAACCCATGCCTGGCTTGCTGGGGTGCAGCTCAGAGCCAGCAAGGAGCAGCAATGGCTCCCACAAAGACTGATGTGCCCATGTCAGGCAGGGTGTTGTAACCCAAGTATTTGCAAGGCAGCCTACAAGCCTGTGGTTTGGACACAAGGCAGTCGTGCTAGCTCTAAGTACCGTGTAGGATCAGCCTCCAGGAGAGGTATCATAGGACAGTGAAAATGAGCTGAGGAATCCCACAGAGCCTCAGTCAAATAAATGGTAGTCTGCCCGTGTGGAAGGGGCCATGCACTTTTGAGTCTTTCTACATGCTTGCAATTTTGGATGCTACCAAACAGAAAAAATAAATCCCAAAATAGCAACAGATTTTAAGCTTTAGTATGTAACAGGTTTTGAGTTTGACAGATTTGATTGTACAAATTAGGAAAGAAATGAAAATACACATAAGAGGCTTGAATAAATGTTTTCTCTAAGCTCACTGCAATGGGGGAAAAAAGTGTCATGCAAAACTGTACATATTTATAGCAAAAGCAGGCCACAATGCCCTTGATTGTATACCATAACTCCCACAGCAAATTTGTTTTTTCATAACATTGTATGTGTTTGGCTAACTGACTCAATATACAAAACGTTGTATCACAAACGTTGTTGTTTACAAATGCCAAGCCTGCCAAAAGACCTTAGTGGTCTACTCCAGCCCAGCCTAGTGATGAAGTATCCCCATTTGACATCAACAAAGAAGCCAAATCTATGTAAACAAATGGATTATTTTGTTTATAATTGTATGCTGAATTTAAATTAAGATCTACTACGCATAAGTTCTTGAGAGTGGATAGTTCTATTAGAGAAGCTATTTGATTTTTAAAATTCATCTGCAAAATTACCCACTTATGAAGTAGGTAGTACAGTTCTCACAAAGAGTACCGTGTTGCATTCTCAAAAAACATTAATTTACTACTTCAGCTGTCTGAACTTTTTTTTCTAGAAAGGGCAATGCTCACTTGGTCTTCACAGCAGTTATGAAGTCCAGCCACAGTCTGGTGAAGGCAAGGACTTGCACTAACTCTACAGGACACCAGAGTGCAGAAAGTGACAATTAATTACTTTATCCTTCGTCACTGTCTGGAGTGGATTGATTTAATCAGAGCAGATCAAGGGGATAATTCCATCCAACCCACAGACTTTTCTGCCATGGTCTTTGAGCATAAGGGACAAATTTTAAAGCCTCATGTGTGGCCAGACAGCTGAACACCCTCTCTGGTGTCTGTACAAAAGCCAGTGCTTAGGCTCAGGAACCTCTGGCATTGCCACACCTACAAAGGTCACCAATTTGGCACCGTTCCCTGACATTAGAAAGTTGGAGCAAAATGGTTTTTGTAGAAATTGTTTAAATTACTATCCTAACTCTGGTTAAACAACTACAAACCCTGAATTCAGTAATCAAAGGAATTTATTCCAGGATTAGGGCTGGAGATTTTAGTAGTTTTCCTAAAGGAAAGTGGGTTCTCAGTGGCTGGTATAATCTCAGATTTCACATGGCAACCAAACAAATTGGTATTTGTTTATTTAAGATATAATGTGGCTTAATATATGCTTAATCAATGTTTTTTACATTTGTTACATCAGATACTGAAGAATGATAAATTTCTTTTTTACTGGACTATTTTTGCTCATTATATAGGTAAAGCTGCTCTAGGAATATATCTCAATATAATTTTAAAAATTATTACTGATACTTCTGTGTATGATACTGGTTTATTACAAACTCAGTGTAACCAAACTGTAAGAGACTTTAAATACTGGTTAACATGTCAAGCTTCTAAATTAATTATGGATATGCCTACTACAGCATTTTAGTTCATATGAACAGTGCATTGTTAAGGCAAATCTCTCATCACCCCTACTTATCGTGCTTTGATTCTCTTCATGATGCAATCTTGGTGCATGCAAACTTCACGTGCCTTTTCAAGGCACCTTTCCAATGCAACCAAACAGGAAGATGCATTCCACGAGTGCACATACTATGTTTCAGTTGCTAATGTGGATGCAAGAGCCTCAACTCAGTGAGTGGGCTGCACCCCCTTAAGTCCTCCAGTGTATAGCAAGCAGAGGTAGCAGCAGAAAGTTCTCACATAAAAGGCCAGGTGTCACCAGTTTTACATTTGCTGTTTACGGTCAGCCTTTATGGTCAGTTCTTGCCATCTTGTTCCTTCCTCCTCCCTCCAAATGATGGTACTGTCCATGTCTTCTATGTCTCAGAATTGTCAACAGGGTGCCACATGGGAAACTACAGGGAATCCAGGAAAGTGCACTTCTTGTAAAACTGTGTGGACAGAGAGCTCGCAGTACCAGGAGGATACCAAACTGATAGTCTGCAAGTGATCACCTCATCAACCACCAATGAGAGGACCAGCAGCTAGGGTAAAATATAATTTAAGAAGATTAAGTAATTTCTATGTGGAAAAGATACACACTTATCTTCATCAGAACCCAGGACTTCCAGAGCAGCATGGCAGTACTGTCCACATAACAGAGGGCCTAGGCAACCATGAGGTGGGTGCACTACCGAGCTCCTGCCCAGCAAAGCAGTGTGGCCATCTGTTCCCACCCCGAAGGTCAAACATGCAGGCTGCACTGGTAGATGAGTCAGTAGAGAAAAAGGAGTCTCAGTTCCTCAACTATCTGGTACAGATTGATAGGGGAATCCTGGTGTTCCTGAATGAATGGCAAGGACACGTGGCCAGCAGGTCAAGGGAGGTGATTCTGCCCCTTGTCTTGGCTCTTGTGAGACCCCACCTGGAGTACTATGTCCAGCTCTGGAGCCCTCAGCACAGGAAAGACATGGACCTGTCGGAGCGGCTCCAGAGGAGGGCCACAAAAATGATCACGGGGATGGAACACCTCTCCTATGGAGAGAGGCTGAGAGAGTTGGGGTTGTTCAGCCTGGTGAAGAGAAGGCTCCGGGGAGACCTTACTGCGGCCTATCAATACTTAAAGGGGGCTTAGAAGAAAGATGGGGACAGACTTTTTAGTAGGGCCTGTTGTGATAGGACAAGGGGGAATGGTTTTAAACTGAAAGAGGGTAGATTCAGACTAGATGTAAGGAAGAAATTTTTTATGATGAGGGTGGTGAGACACTGGAACAGGTTGCCCAGAGAGGTGGTGGATGCCCCATCCCTAGAAACATTCAAGGTCAGGTTGGACGGGGCTCCAAGCAACCTGATCTAGTTGAAGATGTCCCTGCTTACTGCAGGGGAGATTGGACTAGATGACCTTTAAAGGTCCCTTCCAACCCAAACTGTTCTATGATTCTGTGATTCTGTGACACTCCAGGATGCTAACTGAAGAAGAAAAGCCAGCATAAAAAAGCACATACTGTTCATGCAAACAGCAAGGGACTGACCCTATGGTCCAAGCCAACCTCACCTAACCCTATAAAAAACCAACATATTAGAAGGCATTCAGAGAACATGTATCACACATAGCTGGACTGCAGGTATGCAGATCACCAAGGAGGGGACATCCACATCATGAGGGAAATAGGCAGAAAATACTCAAGAGACCAGTGAATGACTTGTTATGGCTATAAGATAGCATAAGATAAGTGTAAGATTGTTACATGTACTAGTATTTACCAATTAGGTAAGTAATTAATAACTAATTTACTTAAGCAGAATTGTGTGGTGATCTGTGTATTTAATACAGTATCCAAAAGAACCATGACAAACAGCCAGTGTAGCCACTAGATCTGCACTAAGTTGCCTATCCCTTAACATCACCATCTATACAGATCTCCTTGCTTTCTCCCCCTCATCATGAGCACTCACAAGAACAGAATAGACAGAAACCAATGGGACTAGACTTCAGAGAAAGCAAAAGGGCTTCTTTCTTCATGTAACAGTTGCCAGACCGTTGGCTCTTCTTGACAAAAGATGTTGTGAACACAAAGCTTATACATGAGTTTAAGGGGAGACTGGACAAATTCTTGGAAAAGATTCTCTGAAGGTTATAAAAAAGACAAATCATGCAGGGTTCAGAAAATCCCTGAGCTGAAAATGGTCATAGGGTGGCAAAGTTAACAAGTGAAATGCACGTATATGCTTGTTCTTGCACTTCTCTAGGCATTAACTTATACTAACTGGGCCCATAAGAATACTGGATTAAATGTACCCATAGTCTGAATCAGTTTGATTGCTCTTACACACTTTAGTATTTTGTATTGTCTTTATACTCTTTCATAAGATATATAGATATTGTGTTCTGCACATGGCTGATAGGAATGCCTTATGGTATGTTTCAGATATGCTACAAATGACAGACTGTATCTGAAAACCATTTGGAAATGCAACCAACCTATGAAGCAGACTTAACAAAAAATGGGCTATGTTGTATGACATTACTAGACAGGCTAATTATGACCTTATAAGAAATATCTAAACTCTCTAAGATTCTGTCTTTTGGAAAAGTCCTGAGGGATAGCAATGTAGTTCTGTTGACGATCAAAAACTGAAAGTATTACAAATCTAGTATCAGAAAAAAAGTAGTTCATAGGAATAGCCTTTCTTCCATTATCATTCTCAACATAAGAAATTGCAGTATGAATTCCTGCATATGAAACCAATTCTTTTTCAGATGTGTTAAAGTTTTGATTCTGACAACAAAAAGCGGTACTTTTCAAAGTACATGAGCAACTTTGTGCCCAACCCTGTTTTAGTTCACTGGTGAAAAATTTTTATTATATTTGGATTATTCCTTATCCACATAAGAAGGCATAAAATTATTTTGAGATATATAGTATATTCTGCATCTAAATATAAAATACAAGGCTTTTAACAATACAACCACTTTTAATCAATAGTGCTTTCATATTTCAGTTTGGCAGGTTGTTTAATACTGTCATTAGTTACAGAAGTTCTGTGAAGTGATTGCAATGAGTAACTGTTCAAAAATGAAGATGAGACATATTCTTTGATAAAGATCAAGTTGATAAAATTTGAGAAAAAAAGTTGTAGAAATGTATTTGAAATTATTTGAAACAGAACTTCAGTTTCCATTAGACCCTGACTGATCTAAGTGGGTACCTCTGCAAATTAATTTCATAGATGAAAGCATCAAAACATTGAAGTGATTAAATAATTTCCTTGTAACAGAAGTAGGTACTACCCTCTTTCTGACACAGCAAGTGATCATGCATTTATAGACTGAAATGCTGGCCTGAATTAGGTTTGATTTTTTCTTTCCACACAGACAGACACATAAAGTGCCATGATTTGAGAACGCAAATCAACAGCCCAGTGCTTTTATCCTTCAACTTAACGACAGCTCATCCTGTTCATCTTGCCAAGCAAACAAGCATGCAAGTGACAACTGACACAACAGAAAAGACAGTACAGTATCAGGAAGTAAAAAACTTAAGATCAACACTTTCTTTAGCAACATGGATGAGATGAACGTTGCTAAAACTTTACCATGGAATTGAGTCACATTGCTCTGGCAACAATTTTCTGGTAAAACTACTCAAGTGTCCAACACCCCTTTTTGTCCTTTACATTGTTAACATGTAATTTAAAATTCAATGAAAACACAAATCCTCAAACCTTTCAATGTACTACCAGCTAAATAAAACTACCTGCATTTGCTGGATGGATAGATAGAATGAAAGCTGCTTATCAAAGTATCTTTTACCTTCAAATGAATTGACTGCTTAAATGCATTGCTGTGTATTGTTATTAGAATGTTTATGGTTGTGTCTCATATTAGTGTTTCTGATTGACAAGGCTATTGTTGCAAGTGAGTGAGTGTTAGCTCTTAAAACACCCAGACATCCACTGAGGTTGAAGATCCCAGCAGAGCAGTTGCTAGTTTAGCATCTCCGAAAGATTAGGTTTCACAGCAGGAAGTAGTAAGATGTAGCTTCAGCTGTAGAAGTGCGGTTTCATTAATTTAAGATTGTTCTGCTATAGACATAAAGCTCCGTCAGTTAAGGTTGTATTTTTATGTACTTACAGATTCTTCAGTATTTTTTGTAAATAGTTGTTATGGCTATGACGGTTACATGGGGCCCTGAAAATCACAGTAAATCTCTTAATGTTTTGAAAACGCTTCTGTGGTGTGTAAGAGCAGTTTTGATCTGTTCCTCTAGGGATGGGTGTAGTGGAGTGCTTGCAGGATATTTGAGGCAAATGTCAGGTGCTTATAGCGACAGGTATAAGAAAGATGTCAAGGTTGTTCAACCATGTGTTGGTAACAGAACGTGTGGGGATACAGACTAATACATAGGAAACAGTCATGAAGGAATTATGTGGTTTACCCAGATTACAGGCAAGCATTGCTGGCTACACAGACAGCAGCAGCTGTGTACAGAGCTGTAGAGATACTTTGTAGGTTAGTAAAGAGCTGCAGATGGGGATGCACTGGACTAGGAAGATACACTGTAGCGGCCCTTAGATGTGTGGGCATGGTACATAGCCAGAAAACCACCTACACCTCCATGTCACCTGTCTCCCAAGTACACACCTAGAACGAAGAGACACAAACTGCCAGGAGGAGAGCAGCCGGTTTTCACAGCTGTGTGTCAGCACCACACCCACGGCCTCCAGGGCCCCACCGCCTGCACAGGGGGCGAGGCCCGTCGGCGC
>NW_008795321.1:3010724-3011013 GCF_000699145.1 Aptenodytes forsteri | reverse complement strand
CCGGTCTGGCCGAGGGAGCCGCCCCCGCCCGCCCCGGTGCCGTCCGTTAGGGCAAGCTCCGCCTCTTCCGGGCCTCTCCGGCTGGGCCGCCGCCTCCTCCTCCCTCGCTCGCTCTCCCTTTTGTGAGTTATAGCAACCGTTGCCTTGTGAATCAAGCGCCATAGTCACCGTAGTCCTGGCGACTGTTACCCATCAACAACAACCGCTCCTCTCCTGCTCCTCCTCCTCCTCCTCCTGCTGCTGCTGCTCCCTCCTGCTGCAAAGGAAAACAGAGCAAGAGCCTGTCAAT
>NW_008795321.1:2970777-3010370 GCF_000699145.1 Aptenodytes forsteri | reverse complement strand
GCTCCTGGGACCTCCAGGACAATTGCTTGGATGCGGTGGGTATGCATCTTACTTGGTCTCTCGTTTGCAGGGATAGGGGAATGTAGAAATCGGGGAACGAGGCTCTGGCCACAGTCTAAGGTGGCCAGACCCGTCTAAGACCCGAAAAAACCCGTGGGGGTGGGAGGAAAGATGCAGCCAGAGATGGATCCTGTAGCACAGTGAGAACAGGGGGTGTTTTTCCCCTTTCGCTTATAGGGGCCTTGTTCTGATTTGATGCCACTGCTAAATGTTGCAGGTTTTTGTGAACTTGCTATATCTTTTAATGATACTCTCGTGCTATCGGTCACGTCAGTCACTTTTCTGTGCTTTATGTAGCCATGTATTTTTTTCTTTTATTCATAATTAATGTTTCTCCTTATTTTAGTGCAAGCTGTATTTTCTTTGTATTGTGAAGTGGTTTTTTGTTTATTCAATACCCCCACCCATACACACACAGAGTAGCAGGGTTTTTTTTTCTTCTTGCACTCCTTCTGCAGGGGATTATTTTTTAAATGATGCTTTCATATTGCCAGCGTAGTATGGAACAGTGCATGTGTAGATCTAGTTTATGTACAGTGAGTTATGTTCATGTGGAGAGAATCCATTTCAGTTTCCTTAAACTCTCCACAATGAAGGAAATTCAAGATATTTGCTGCTCAGCACACAAACTCACAGACAAGAAAGGAGAAAACAAGAAATAGTATTAAGAAAAAAAAGTCTTTGTGATTTTGTTATTACTACTGTATTTCAAGAGTACGTTTGGGAAACAGGGAAGAGGCAGCTTTTTACCTCTCAAGGAGCTGTAGTAGCAATTATGTTATTAATGAGAATGTTTTGCCCTTTTTTTTTTTTAATCCAAAATGCTTGTTTTCTTCATCCTTTTTGTGATTGCTTATTCAGATCTAAGGATTCATGTTGCCAGTGGCGTCAGATCATACTTTATATACTTTTTAAATTCTTTCAGATAAAGTGAATTTTTGGCATCTATTATGGCAATGAAATTCTCTTTCAACATCTCCATATCCAGTTGCACTCTCCCCTTTGACTTGTCAAATCATGTGTCGTTGTGGCAAGCTTTTTTCTTTTTGAAGTGATGGCTTATTTATTTCCTTATTGCTTTATTTAGTAAAATAGTTAGGAAAAAGGATGTTCTTGTTTCTAATCTAAAACCTACATTTTAGTTCTATATACACTTTTTCTATTTCTCTATCTGTAGAACCCTGTGTAAAATACAGGGTTTCTCATTACAATTTCAACAACAATATATTTGTTTGTCTCACATTGGAACTACCAATGAATGTGACAGGGCAATTTTTCCAAGTGGCTATCAACTACAAAATGTGCTAAGTAGTTAGTGCATTGTTGATATTAATATTTCTTGAGCTAAAGCATATTGGATCTTTTTTTTTTTAATGTGTATTTCATAGGCCAACAAGAACTTAGAAAATATGTTGAGTAATGACCAAAGGTCTCTACATTGTCATCTTTTTATGATTTTACTCAAGATGAAACCACCGAGTGCTAATTTTCTAGATCCTACTGTCAAATAAGTTCTAAAGACATCAAGAATTTTCAGTGTGAGTTATAGTACTGTATCAGTTATATGGCACATTTAATTCTTAATGTATTTGTTACTAGGTTTATTGGGTAGTTTATGCGATTCATTGGTTGTGAAATCATTCCTGGCATCTACTGTTGTTGAAAAGAGAAGATGTCAGTTCTGCATCATGCCTTTCTTGAGTAGCCCTCTTAAGTGTGACAGAGTACTACTCAGGATGGAATCCTTCCTGGGTGTTGAAATCTGTCTTTGCAGAACATGTAACCAGACCCCTGGTAGCAAAGGAAAGTGTGTGCATAGGCTATGAGACAAACTTTTTGTTCTAACTCTGTGAGAAGACGTACAGATATTTCTTAAAAATCAGATTAAAAGTACATGATTTTGTCTAAAAACAAAGACCTGTTTAGTACTATTTAGCCACACTTTCTTTAGGCAGTGACTGCAATTTGGAAAATAATAATGCAGCCGTAATCACCTCTTTTAATATTATGGACTTTACTGAGAAAAGTATTGACTCTTTATTCTCTCTGAAATGCTGTAATGATCACAGATGAGGTCTGCATTATGCATTCTGATTCCCTAATGCCTGCAGCTATCAAAATAGTTGGTGTTTGTGATGCTAACCAGTGTTTGAAAATGAGGTGGCTTGTGATTTTTTTTTTTTTTTTTTAATTCATCGGTGTTCATGACTTAGACTGTGTAACTATGTAATTGTGTTTCAGCATATCCTAATGAGCCTATCCGGATCATATGCTCTGTTGTGTTGCTAGTCAGCTAACCTACATTGTGCTACTGTGGAGAAACCCTTTCAGTAATGTAGTGTAGGTAAATGAAATGGGAATCAAAGGTACAATGCTGTTAAAAGAGTTTGAAGTCAGGGTGCTTTATTTGATAATTAGGTTTGGCTTTGTTAGCACTATCCTATTTCTTGTTCCCACCTGATACGGTAGTTTGTTAATCACAAAACTGTCTACAGAAGTAAATGTTGCCATTTCTTTTCATTTACTGAACTTTACATTGAGAGGGAAGGCCATTACTGTTTTCCTTTCTTCTTACTTGAAATGTAAGCAAGTATCTAAAATGCAATAATCTTTTATCATTGCAGTTCCTTTTAGTGTTCTAGCTAGTGTTTCTGGTTTTCTTGCTTTACTTTGTCCTCTTATGAAAGGTGTCCTTCCCTCTTAAATTATTCCTTATTAGTTGTATCTTTACCTGCAGTTTCCAAAAGCTTACCAGCTGCAGGTATTGTCACGTGGAACACTTAAAAAATGAATAGGCTTTTAAAAATATAAGAGATATGACTCCTAAAGTCCTTTTTAAAAATTATTTTCAGTTGAAATGACATGTTGTGAACGCATCACAAATACAGACAGAATAAAAAATAAGCTTTCAGTGGTACTGTAGTGTCCTTGTAGCTGGAGTTCCATTTCAAAATCAAACTCTCTGTCAAATGAATGTATTAGAATACCAAAAGCAGTATGTTTTTAAATTATGAATGAAACTACTTATTTTTTTACTAAGAATGAGGGTTGAAAAAGTAATGAGGTTTTTAAAATGAATAGGCTAATGTTTAAGACGTTTTTCTGTTAGCCACAAGCTTATTATTTACATATTTCTGGTAAAGTTGGTTGTCAATCATAACAATGCTTCTCTTTTCTCACAGATGCTATCTATACCTGTATTTTGGAAATTTAAGGAGCAGTACATACACTGATTTGGCTAAATCTCGTTTGTTAGGGACAGATGGCTGACTTAAACAGGTGTCACTTTCATTTCTTGTGCATTGTGTTGAGACTTCCAGAGGTTTACAAAAAAGCTGCCTAAAGCAGGTGGTGATCTCTGGTTAGCAAAATGTACTTTTGTAGGAAATTTTTTTCCCAGTGACTAGGTGTGTTTTAATAGTTAACATGTCATATCAGAGTTTGAAGTGTTCCATATTGTACAATTATGTTATTTTTTAATTCTTTTCTTATTGGACTTTGAAAGGAGATGTGACTATTTGGGTGTGAAATTTAGCAGTTTATAACTGTGTGGATAGCAGTAGTCCTAATAATTTTCATCCTTGCAAGACCAAGAGCAGATACACGGCTTGATGTAACATTTTGTTTCACTAAATTGCTTACCTTTACTTTTTTTCTTAAAGAATATTTCACTTAAAAATATTTTTTAATAAAAATGACATTATTAAGAACATAGGATTAGTTTCAAACTTTTTTTTTCTCTGGTACCCTTCTATATTAGCACACATCCAGTTTTCTTTCTTTTTTTTATTCTTCAATAATTACAATTTTCTCAGTTATAAAAGATTTTAATAAGAAAGAATGAAATTTAAATTTGATTTCTAACAATTCTCAGGCATTTTTTGTTTCTAAGGGTTCCTTTTTTTTTTAACATTGTCTTTTTTAGAACAGTGACTGGTGTTTATTCTTAGTTATTTTCTTTCTAGTAGATGCACCAGAGGGTGCTATGCTATTTGATATACAAAAAGGAAAGAAAATCCTAAAAATTTTTTCACTGAAATACACTGATAATATATACAGTATTTGAATAAATCTTACTGAAATTTTTCTACTTTTTTCTGTGCATTGCAATACAGCAAACTTACTATTTTGGCAATATTATGCTAAAAATCATGGAAGAAATTGGCTGTTCCATATCTGGTATGTCTATGTGTGTATATACATATACACACACACACTTAAAATACAATCTCTGTTCATTGAAAGAGAACAAATATTTATGTGTAGAGTGTGTCTGTATAGCATATAGCTGAAGTAGTTTATACTTACTGAAGTAGATTATTGCTCATCTGAAAAGCTAGATGAACATACCTGAGAGACAGATGCATTTTGGAGTGGTGTTTATTGTATGTTATGTTTTTCATTTGTAAGTCTATATTCACATTTTATGTAATTTGTTAATTTATAGCTGAATTCTTTTTAAAAAATGCATTGCTGTGTATAGATTTTTTTTCTTTCTCGCTGAAACTCTTCCTGGATGAAACTGAGGTTGAAGCTTACCTGTTTACTTCTGAATTGCAAAAGAGGCAGGAGCTTTAGTTGATCTGGATAGATATGTTTCTCCATCAATCATTAATTCTGGGAAAGAAAAAAAACCCATCCCCCCAAAAAAACCAACCCCACCCCACTATAAAAGTAGTATCCTCTACATATTTATGAGTACCCCTATGTTTAATTTCAAAAATTTCTCTAAGGATATATGAACCCAACAGATTAGAATTTCATTGTTGTAACTTCTGTAGTTTAATAATATCTATTACTTTTCCATACACTGTAAGATTAATAAGGCAGTGCTTTTTTTTTGTGTGTGGATGGATAATGGTGTCTAGTTCACTGTAATTTCCCTTTGGAAGCATGTGAAAAGGTGCAGGCTGGAGCTGGGATAGTACACCTTAAATTGCTTGGTTTTGCACACTACCTTTAGTTGTTTTTCCTGTTCCACCATGGTGAGTTGTTTGTCTTTGGTCCCCTAATTTCAGATTTAGTGGCCCAAAATCAAGAGGTGGTGGATGGACTATATTTTAAGTTGTATTTGATACAGGAATTTCCTGTTTTACAGTATAAATTTTAATGAGGCTTGGAAGTTTAAATTCTAGCAATTCAGACTTCCTATGTAAATTCCTAAATTATTTCTAACCTGTCTTACTTGTTTAAATTCTTACATGACGTCCATAACAATGCTATGGGAACACCAAAGATTGTATGTTAATCACTAAATTTGAGTGTACTTCTGTAATTTGTGACTTTCATTCAATCATTAATGAGAGGAAAAAAATTTCTAGCACTATTTTTAAAGGTCATTTCATCCACCCATGGACCCATTACATTAAGTATATCTCAGCTTCTTAGACCTTCTCTGAGTATACAATTTCTCCAGTTACTTCACTTTCTTCTTATTGAAGTCTTATTTCAAATAAGTTTATAAGGTCTTTAAGGCAAGAACCATGTCTTTAGATTTTGTTCAGGCTTTGGATGCTGCCACTACAACTAATGACTCAAAGCTGTGTTTACTGTTTATCTGCCAAGTAAATGGCTTCTCTCTTCTGTTTTATTACCTCATAATAATTAATCTAACTGTATTTTCTCTTACATACCACCTCAGGGATGTTTTCTAAACACTTAAACTCAGTGTAGTTAAATCATGCAACATTGCAAAGTAGAAATGGAAACAAGCAAATCTGTTAAAAGGTGCAGTATGTCACTGTGCAGGTGCCATTGAGTCAGTTTGTTCTACTTCAGTTAAGGTGTTCTGTTTTCTTGTCTGATTACTTCTTTTTCTGTGTTGTTAACTATACTTCCCTTACAAAGAATTGAAAAAGTGTAATAGGATTCTGAGCCAGAAGTACTTACAACACAGTTATTAAGGTTATAGATAGCTATTTATTATGCTTCTGTGGAGCTAAAATTTGAAAATACATTTTTAGCTCCAGTGAGCTAGTTCATGTCTGCCAAATTTTCAGGTGATGCGTTGTATATTGTTTTGGAGTACCTTTGGTCTGCTTTCTCCCCCCCCCCAAATTTACTGAAATCCAGGGGGGGAGAAGGGAGAGCAGTCTTGCTTACGTAGCTCCCTTAGCCTATAAACATCCAATATGACTGTCAGATTATCTGAAGGGTTTACTTGCTAGTGGGTTAGATGACCAGGTTTGTGAATTTGAGCTAATGTCTTTCAGTGTGACCTGTTGCACATTATCCACAAAGCATTTACAAAAGTTGCTATTGGTCTGTGTAGCCTCATCTAAACAAAATGAGATACTATCACCTGGGCTTCTTTTTCCTTATCTTTTGATAGCATTCTGCACTGTGAACAGCTGAGAGTGCAATTTGACAGGGCAAGTCTTAGATGAACTACAAAAAGTAATTAGTATTTACTAAGAAGGACTAAGTCTACTCATTATAGGTAGGTGAAAGCAAAAATAACAAAATAATTGTAGCTCTCTTGCCATTGGAAGGAGTGGTGAATGTGAGGATTTCTGTCTTACATTAAGTATCTCAAACTTGAAGATTTACCTTCTCTTTAACTGCTGCAAAAAGTTTTCAGAATTCTCCATCTAGGGCCCTGACTGCTTTTTTTCCAATAAGATGTGTGCTGTATTCTTACCTCTTTATTGTTCTGTAGCTTGACATAAACAGGAGAGACAACAGAATTACAGATTTAGTGAAGGAAAAATGTTTCCTACTTTACATTCTTGTTGATGAGATGTACATTGTAGTTCTTCCATTAGGAAGGACATGTGGCTGTACACAAAGGATTGTTAATTTGTATTTCTAGTTAAGTTTTTACATACTATGTTTATATTGGGATTCAATGTTAATTGCTTTGGGTCTCTTGGAGAATTTGGAAAGATACAGTAAAGAAAAAAAACTTGCCTTAAAACACTTGCCTTAATGGAAAGCCCATGCTTGCATTTCAAAGTGTTTTTTAGGAAACACTGTTGTGTTGTGTTACAGTTGTTCTATAATCACCATTTTTAAACTAAATTTACTCAAAATTTCTGATTAAAAAAAATGTTAATTGCTTTGGGTCTCTTGGAGAATTTGGAAAGATACAGTAAAGAAAAAAAACTTGCCTTAAAACACTTGCCTTAATGGAAAGCCCATGCTTGCATTTCAAAGTGTTTTTTAGGAAACACTGTTGTGTTGTGTTACAGTTGTTCTATAATCACCATTTTTAAACTAAATTTACTCAAAATTTCTGATTAAAAAAAAATAATGATCAGATTATACACATTTTACAGTTAGTTAAGTTATAATTAAAAAATCTAAAATAATGATCAGATTATACACATTTTACAGTTAGTTAAGTTATAGAAAGTTAACGTTTAACTAAATATCTATAGCTCTACAGACTATTACACCCCTTTAGAAAATTAATGTATGATTTATGAAAACTATTTAGATTAATTCTGCAGAAAGGTCTGGCTGTATTCAAAGTTACATTAGCCTTGGCTAGTGAGGAGCAGTTGAACTACCTGTGTAGAGGCTGACTTAGCAAATTAACTGTTAGCCATGAGGTGAAATTGACATGCTAGTTTGAGCATGTGGTAGCTAAGGTCATGTCAACATGCAGGTTTCTGTTTAGTATTTAGTTCACTCCTATTTTATTTGGTCCGCTCTGTGTTAAACCACTTCAGCTGAGTTGCAGTTTGCAAAAGAGTTGATAAATAACTTCCATATTCATTTCATTGTTTTCTATCAAATTTAGTAAATGGAAAAACAGAATCCAGCCTGTTTTTAACTCTTCAGTGTTTATTCTGTGTAATAGTAATAGCAATTCCCTATAACTCCTAGGAAGATTATTCTTTGGACTTTCTGAAAGGCATGAAAGCTCTTCTGTGAGCTATACCATCCTTACGGTTGTTCTAGGGAGTAAAACATGCTTTGGAATGGAGGTATGTAGCACAGAAATATGGCTCCACTCCTTATTTTGTGTAAATCCTTTTGTGCTCAGATTTTAGGTTTTGAAGTGAGGCAAGTGTGAGTAAGCTGAGATGAAAGCACAACTCTTCATGATACTGTCTCTTTCCAGCTTTCCAGGTGCTTTCTGACTGAAGGTTGTCCTGAGTTGCTCTGTTTTTTCTCCAACTCTCTGAAACTCCTTTGTACTGTAAGGAGCATAGTCCTGACAGGGTGTTTCAAGGAACAATAGTGGGCAGGTAAAGTTGTAGAGGTTTTGGTGCACTGGGTCTGTAGCTACGTGGAGATGAGAGAGGCTTAGGGTTTTCCAAACCTCAGGCTGGTTCTCAGAATGCGGGTTTTGTGACTGAAGTACTTCACTAGCAAACTTATGTCAAACCAAGGGAAGGTTTAGTTGCAATAGACTGAGAATTAGAGTTGGTCCTACAAACCAATAGCATAATTTATCATGCAAGTAGTGATTCTGGTTTATGGAACAGAGCTTCTCCTAGTATTTTAAAGGTTGTGTTTTTATGCTGGTTCAATTGCAGCTGTTGGTGTGGTTTTTTTATTGCTGTTGTTTCAAGTCATCCAGATGGTTAGTAGTCACAGTATAACCTTATGAACTTGTGCGGTCTGGGATATTCAGATTTCAGTTACCATCTTATGTCAATAGTTTTTTGGGGAGGCAGGTCTTACTAAGATTTAAATTTCAGATACTAAATTTACCTGCCATGATCCTGATACGAGCCACTGAGTGAAGTTTCCTGTCTTTAATGGGGCTTGAAGGTGTTCAGTATCTTCACTGCTTGTCCTTACTTTAGTATATATATTTCTCCTGATTGAACTCTGAAGAAAATGACATTTCTTGACTTAAGGGAAGAGCTAGACACAGGATCATGACTTCAGTGCAGTGACCAACTTTGACCTAACGAAGGTATATTCTTCATGTGGCCTCGAGTCACAAATTGTGTATCACAAACGTATTTCAGGCAACTGAGATGAAGGGGAGTTTTAGGATTACTTTGTATGTGGGAGACTGTCTTTTAAGGGTTCCCACTGCTTGATTTCAGGATGACATACTAAGTTGTATGGTTGGGACCTGGAACAACTCAGTGCTGTAAATCTCAGCAGCTCTTAATGGCTTGGGTCCTCAGCGTAGTCATAAGTTTGGGATACTCAAAAGTTCTTGTGTCAGCATAGTTGTGTTGTTGGTTATATGTTATGATCCAAGGACAGTAACTCTTCAGACACAGCTGAATTTCTTGAAAGCTCAACATCAATAGGCTGACCATCTGTAGCCTACTGAAACAAGGTTAAGCTGGGGACAGCAGTTCATTTGGTTTTTTTCCTGTACTGAAAATAACTAATGTTTTTAATAAAGTATAAGATTTTCTTCCCACATTTTGTAATATGGGAAAAGGTATAATGTCCAAGGCAGAAAAACAGATGTATCTGGCAGATAGGAAATTGGAAGTTATGTTTTGGTCATCTATGATAAAGGAAGGTGTGTGTGTGGAAAGTTTTGATCAGAAATGCTAAAGTACTTGTTCCAAAGCTTGTTGTATGGGAAGGGCAACATAGCAGGGTTTGGCCTTTGAAAATGGCTTGAAGGTGTAATTGGGTGTCAATAGTAGGGATTGAGATGTTATTGATAATATGTTAAGTCCTCTAATAAAACTAGCTGTGTCATCTCCATAAACCAAGCTGCCTGGTCACAAGTGTAACTTTTTTTTATAGCTGTGCTTCTGAACTCCCAACAACCTGCTGTCATTGGCTAATATTTATATTTTGTTTTTAAAAATATGTTTATTCTACATGAGGTACTTCTGTCTTTCATGTACTGATTCAAAAGCTTTTTGTGTACTCTAGTTACAGCGTTTAACCTGCTAGTATGGAAATGGTTAAGTTTACCATAAAACCAAAGGAACAGAAGATGCTTAGGGCACTCAGTGCTGTGTGGTGTCCTGTTTGTGTTTTTGTTTGTTTTTTTTTTTCTTTTTTTCCTCAAAGAGTGAAAGAAATGTGGCAGATAATTTCATAGGAATAAGAATCATCTAGCAGGGCATTGCTTTTTAATCTAGGTGGTCCAACCCTGTCAAATGGAGTTACCAGCATTATGGCAATGGGTAAAACTGGTGGTTTTCATATCAGAAAACAACAGTTTTCACCGGCTGTTATCATGCCGTTTCTGTATTAAGTAAACTTTCTCAAATAGTCTGTTAACCATCCTTCACAGAGTGGTAGAAAGTACATCTTTTCTTACAACAAACGTATAGATTATCTGTTATGAACATGGTATTTTTGACCTACTTAGTGAAATCTAGTACAAAAGCGGTCATTGAAAAAGACTCTCTTTTAACCTACTTTTACAGTAATATACTGTCCAAAAGGGAGAGGAATACCAGTCCTGTGCAGCTGTCTAGGTTTCCACAGACCCTCAGTCAGTCTGTAGGCTACGGGCTGGGGACAGAGTGGCTGGGAAGCAGTGCTGTGGAGGAGGCCCTGGGGTCCATGGTTGGCAGTGAGCTGAATGTGAGCCGCAGTGTGCCTTGGCAGTAGGGAAGATCAACAGCATCTCTTGGGCTGTATGAATAAGGGTATAGGCAGGAAATTGAGGGAAATTATCCTACCCCTCTCTGCACTTACTAGGCAACATCTACATCCATTTTGCCCTCACCCTCCTGCCATTATGGGAAAGACATTGGTAAACTGGAGTAAGTTCAGCAGAGGGCCACTAAGACAGTCAGGAGCTGGAGCACACACACCTGTGAGGAGACACTGAGGGACCTGGGCTTGTTCTGTCTGGAGAAGAGATAGGGAAGACTGCTGTTAGGACCCCCGAAACCAATACCTACAAGGAGGTCATCAAGAAGATGGAGTCAGGCTTTTCACAACAGTGCATGGTGGGTGAGAGACAGTGTTCATAAGTTGAAATAAGAGAGGTTTAGACTGGAGATAAGGAATATTCCCCCCCCCCCCCCCCCCCGCCCCCGAGGACAGCCTAGCAATGCAGCTGGGGCCAAGCGAGGTTTTGCCATCTCCGTCCTTGGAGATTTTCAAGCCCTGACTGGATAAAGCCCTGAGGAGCAGGTCTGATGCCAAGTCTGAGCCTGCTTTGGGAAGGAAGTTGGACTTGAGAGCTCCTGAAATCCCTGGCAGCCTGAACTATACTATGGTTTTACTTGTGCTTCTTGCTCTACAGCAGAAGTTCATAGACTGTGATCTAGTTTGTCTTTTTCTTGCTGGCCAGTTCCATTTCTTAGGACTGCAGTTGAATCTTCACCTCTGGAGGTAAAAGAGGAGAGATAGTGTCTAGAGCTAAAATCACAAAATAGTTGTCTTGAGATATATCACAAAGACGTAGTTTGAGTGCCCAAGAGACGACCTCCTTAACAACACAGAACTCTTGTGTTCCTTTTTCCTTCAGTGTATTACTACAGTTATGTTATTTTGGTCCAACACTTTATTCTCTGGATTTCACAAACTTAGGGCTGGACGTAGGCTGGATTCCGTGCATTTATTTCTAAAATATTTTACAATGAAATCTTGAGAACTTTCACTGGAGCCCTGCACAGGCAAAAATAATAGCAGTTGAGAAAAATGCAACAGAAGAAAAACAAATTTGTTAGGTCTCTTCATGAGAAGGCAACTGTGAACAAAGGGATATAAGAAAACAAGAAGGAAAGAACTTGACTGAATACCTGGCAAAACCAAGCCCCAGTTGTTGATTTCTGTGGACTTTTTTTTGTGTGTATTTGTTAGGGTCTTAATTTGCAGTTCTTAATTCTTTTGTTGCAGTGAAAGAGGAAAATAAAGAAAAAGAGGAAAAACAGCAAACTTAAAATTTTTATTGGGAATTATTTAAAATTTTAAAGTAAAATGGATATTTCCCATGCTGCTTTGAGACCAGTTCAGGGGCATTGATGAAACATTCTATATTTGGCTAACTGCCTGGTGATTTGTAAGTGGTATCCAACAAATATAATGGCCAGGAATCTGAAGAGTGTTTTTGTGATGAGGATATCTAAACATTTTCCTGATATCTAAAACATTTTCCTGTAACTCGCCTGTATTCCTGTAATTTTGGTAAGAACTGGATTGTGTCCAAAAAAGGATTTGGGAAGTGAGGATGATCATTTCTGAGTGTCTGTAAAGAAGTGTTTGTTTAAAAAAATATCTGCTTTATCGTATAGCTGCAATTATAAAATTAATAGCAATGATGGAGATGAAGAGCAATAGTCTAAGGAAGTGTGTATGGCAGTAACTACTATTGGTGAAATCAGAACATTAGCTTTGGAATCAATGCTTCTATTGATTGAAGTGGTTTTGTTTGGGTTTTTTTGTTTGTTTGTTTTGGCTGGGGTTTGATCATTGTGGGGCATTCAGATGCCAAAGTCCATAGAAAAATTAATGTATCTCCTACTCTTGTTCAACACTGCTTGAGGGATAAGCAAAGACATAGGTACTTATTGCTAATTGTGATAAATATAGTCTTGATAATCAAGGCAGTATTAGAAAGTAATTCCTTTATTTAAATGCAGATGTTTCATTGTTAGCTGAATTGAATTCAATGATTAAGGCATAAACAAGCAAATACATTATTCAGAACCTGCATTTTGATTTTATTCATATGTTGTTAAACTTACCTCCCTCAAATTTGAGAATTTCAGTGGAAGAGGGACGTAAGATTTCCATAAAGTGTTTGCAGTGCATTTTTTTCCTGGGAAAAATCCTTTTTCTGATTGAACTAAATGACTGACTACACAGTGAAACTTGAAATGTCCTAAAAGATCTAACACCATAACATAGTACTTAAAGGTACCTCTATTCTACTGTGCTTGTCTTTACGAACGTTCCTGTCAAGTAAGGTTACATGTCTGACTTTTACAAGTCAGTGGTTAAAATGCATACCAAGAAAATTAAAGTGATATAAATCTTGCTGAGAAAAACAAAGAGCTTCAATAAGAAAAACAAATCAAATAATCTTTAGCATATCTCAAAAACTATATAAGTAGTATTCAGTGTTGGTGTTGTGTGTGTCATAGTTTAGATTTTTATGTTCCCATATTAAATGAGATAGCTAGCAGTATCTATTTGATGATGTTATTTTACTGTTACTTGGCAATTATGAAAAACAATGAAATGATATGTTACATAGTCTTATATCTTTATTTTAAGACAGTAATCAAATTCGGTTTCTGTTGTTCATGACATATACCTTTAATAAATATTGTCACTGAAAGTTCTTTATATTTGAATTGTTTTCTGATTCTCTACCTGTGTAGTAGGATGGAGCCTAATACAACAAATCTTACTAAACAATTATAAAAATCAGTTAACATTACCTTTCATTAAACCATCTTTTGAAAGTAATAGTATTTACATTACCTGAGCATCAAGCTTTATCAGATAATATGAAAATTTCTGTTAGGAATGTTCTGTAACCTTAGAAGCCAGAAAATAAACAAACATACATGCTTTGGATCCAATTGTGCAATTCTTGATATTCCATTTGTATTGTAAGTACAATTACTGCAAATACAGAGATTTGTTAACTAGTCATTATTGTACAGTACTAGTTTGATTAATGACATTCTTTTCTTTTTTATAAATAATGGATTTCCCCATATAATTTTTTTTTTTTCATTTCTGTGTGCCGGTATGTTGTTCAGTATTCATTACTTCATTTGGGTTTTACACTGTACTTCCTATTTTTTCTATCTCAGTGGTTTTTCTTTTGAGGGGGGAAAAAAGCCATGCTAGATAATCCTAGCTAATAAGAACCATTATGTATGTTTTTTCCACAATTTCATGTTTTCACATGCTTTCTAGAGTCAATCTTAGCTAAAAGCTTAGAGAACTGTTTCTGTGAGAGAAGTGCAGTGATAAGTGAGGAGGATTTAATCATTTTAGAATATTGTTTGTAAATATATGCCTGTAATCTAAAAACAAACGTTGAAGTGTTTGATTTTAAGTCACATATGGAACAAAAATAAAAATATTGATATCTATCCAGGAAATATAAGCTGAGACTTGTTCAAATCACTATCTTTTAAGGTACTGAGTACTGTTAGGCTGGAAAAGCAGAACAGAACACACTGTTTGAAACTGAGTACTGAGTGTCTTTTACTGCAAGGTGGAAAAAAAGCCATGTGGGAGTTTTTTGGCGTGTTTGGCTTATGGTATTTTTTTGGTTTATTTCTGTGTGTATGAATTTGTGTATATTTTGACATTAAAAATATTTCATCATTTCATGAGACACCAAAATCAAGCTTTATTTTTGGAACATTTATGGTAGTAACAGTGTCTTGTGAATAAATGTGCTTGTGAAAGCTAACATGTTAGGAAAAGTCACAAGAGAAAGCAAACAAGGTTAAAATGAATATCTTAAAAGTAGTTGTCCAGTGTGATACTGAATTTCAAGCATGTTTGGTAAAATAATATTCTTACATTGGGAGTATTTCTTTGTCATTGCTTCCAATGTAATACATTTCTTGTGTATTTCCTGTAGAATTGCTGTTGCTGGATTTGCTCTTAACTTGAATATATATTTCTGAAAAAAAAGGAAGAACATGATAAACACGGTGAAATATTAGTCGCCTCATACAACCATACTCAGATGGCAAAGGACATGGATACTTTTATCATCAGTAACCATCTGTCTTTGGGGTTTTTTATATTCTTTTACCAAAGCAGGATGAGATTGTTTGATTTCCTTTTGAGCTAACTTTGATACAGTATTAGGAAAATGATAATTGAATTTTACGATTACGGTACTTTAAATATATGGGTACAAAGCAAAGCAGTACATTTTTAAAGAGATACTTAAAATTCTGATGATGGGGCAGGGTGAAGGATATCTTTAGGACATAAAGCAGTGTTTTAAAGTAAGGTAGCTGTTTCTAAATGTGTACTCAATTTTGTAATTTCTCTGTGAATACTAGTTTGAAAGTTTTCTTTCTATATATACTTAAAGATTCATTGCTCATTTTATTTTCTTTCTTTTTCTTTCTTTTTTTCCTAGACAGGAAATTGAAGTATATACCACTCTTTAAATCTTCCTTTATGTCAATATTTTTTTCTTCCTTTGCAGTTTATGATTTAGTCCTTTTTTGCTGCCTTATTATGTTATCATTGATGGCAGTGATATCTGTTTATGTATATTTTGTAATTATAATTATATTTTCGGTATTTTTTGGCACTTATTTTTAGTTACTAAGCTTTGCATTTCAGTATCCACTGGTTTTTTTCCTGTTCCCTGTTGGATGCCTGGCTTGCATGTGGTTTAATATTTAACAGTTTACCTGAGATAGTGGGGTGTGACAAGGCTGCTAAGCATCACACATTGCTGACATATATCCGGCTGGGTTGTAGGGATAGCCCGCAGCTACTGATCTCTGCTTCCAGGGACCGCATGATTCTTTCTTTGCCAGAAGCCACTTTTCTTTCGTGTTTGCTAATCTCTAACTTTCTCTCAGGGTGCTTTAGCCTGCTTCATGTCAATGTATACAAAATTGACACTTAAACATATTCTGAGGAACACTCTTACAGCCAATTTTATGTAATTGGAAAGAACATGCATTGAGAAGTTCAGAATCTGTTTCTTTTACCAGCAACCTGAGAATAGGTAAATCTCCAGACTTTGGGAAAAAAATCATATTGAGGAGCGGGAAGCTCCAAAGATATCTTAAAATAAGAACTTGAGTTGTTTGGGGTTTTTTTTGTTGTTGTTGTTTAGGGTTTTTCTTGTTTTTTTGTTTTTTAATCACTTTGGATTTATAAAAGTGTGCTCACTTGACACCTACTAAGATTTTCTGCAGAGCCTATTGATACCTGCCACCTTTGTGGAATGACAGAGCCAAGCTCCCACACGTGGCAGGGCTGATGGAGGAGGAGCTGCTGCTGCTTGCTTGGGTTTGTCAGAATCTGTCCTGGAAAATGTATGTACAATCCTCCGAGGCAATTAGAGGCTAACTTCTGAAAAATTTGTGTGACTAATCCCAAGGTATCATTGTTTATTATACTCTTTACAGCCATATTTTTCTACACATCTTTCCACACATAGTTATTTCTTGGTCAAAGTTTTGAACAGTTCATCCACAGTAGTTTTTAAATATTTGAGTAAGTCTAACCATATTGATCAGCTTTAAGGTACTATCTTGGTGTTGCTTAGTTCAGGAAAAACTGAGCTTCAGGATTTGAAATGTTCAGATTGGGTAATTCTCTTTCAGTTTGGAACTCTCTTATAATGGGATGAGAAGTTATGTGTGTTTAGAGATTCAGGTTTCTTTAAGAGTTGTTCTGGATTCTCCCAATCCTTTATATTCATATAGTCATATACATATTCATAATCCTTTATATCCTTTATATGTAATAAATTCTAATCTATGTTTTCATATTTGAGTGCATTATCCATACACGGAGGTATAAAGATTTTTTTTTTGTAATTTACAATCATTTTCATTTCACATCAGAGTATATTATTTTGATAATGTTATGTTGATAATTTAGACTATGACTTTCATTAGTGTAATGAGAAATTCAAGTTTTCAGTGGAACTATAAAAAAGTTGTTGTAAGTTGTTTATAATTCTTACTGAAAACACCTCTATTCTTGTTTATTTTTAAGTGAAATATAGTTTGATTATTGTAAGTTTTGTACACTTCTGACCTCTCTGTATGGTATTCTCTATATTAAGGATAATCAAACTTGTGCCTGCAATGTGTCTCTTTTTTTTTCTTGTGTACAGTGCACCAATTTTACAGTCATTCTGAAGAGATATGGACAGTGTCTTTAAAAGTGGTTTTGCTTCTTTTTAGCTTTAAAGCAGGAAAGGTGAGATTTTCAGAAAGCTGAGAACCATTAATTTATATGCATTAATTCCAACTGTCTTCCCTGCTTTTCACTACTAGCTTTCACTTGCATCTCAGCTAATGGCTGTTCCTCTACATACACTTTACATCTCTTCTCCTGATCACTCTCTTATGTGCTTGGCCTTTTACAATTACTCATCCTGCCTTTGTTCTTTTTTTTTTTGTCTTCCACTTCTCCTTCATGCTGCTTCTGTATTAGCTGTGGTAGTGTTGGGGATACAGGAACAACAATTTCTCAATCATTGACTTTAAGGCTAAACACCTTAATAAATTTGTAGGAAAGCAGTTTGGGAGAAAATCATAGCTTTAGCTAGTGGCGTGTTTACTGATCGGAGGGTATGGTGTCAGTAGTCTGTATGTGGAAGATGATTACGTGAGCAATTTGTGCATTGTTAAACTGTATCTCCAGAGAAATTTAGCAGTTCAGTTGAGTCACAGCTGAAAGCCTGATATTGCCAGTTTCTGGTAATGAAGTTTCATGTCTATGCCACTTTTAAATTACTATTGAAATTTGTGCATTTGCTAAAACTTAGTATTGAAGTAGTAGGGTTTTAAGTATCATAAAATATGTATGTATTTAAATACATACAGGCAAATAACTTTTTTTTTCTGTACCTTATTCTCAGCTTTGCTGAGAACCTTAATCTTCTGAAACTACTTACGGGTGAGGGAGCCATGTATAAAATTTTTGTTTGTTTGTTTTTAAAGAGACAATGAAGTGAAAACAATAGTATAATGGAAAATGTTCAAAAAAGTGAAGTATGGGTAACAATACGTATGCCACTTAGTTTGGATGGCTGGGTGTATGTGTATTATATATGCATGAAGCAGCTGTTT
Source organism: Aptenodytes forsteri (assembly GCF_000699145.1). NCBI lineage: Eukaryota > Metazoa > Chordata > Aves > Sphenisciformes > Spheniscidae > Aptenodytes > Aptenodytes forsteri. Next base: position 2,992,662 of record NW_008795321.1, on the reverse strand, counting down.
TGTATGTATAGGTACGTTTATGTGTACACATACAGCATATGTGTATGCAGAGTGACAGCGTGTACATATATATCTCTTGTTTATGTATATAGAGAGTATGTAGAACCAAATGTAGTCCATCTACATTAAGTGGTTTGACATCTAGAAGAAATGCTAGATGAAAGACTTTCTGCAGGATCCCTACCCCCATGCACTGTTTCCAAAGGCTGAAACAACCTTTCTAAGCACCATAAACGATTCAGGTTTTTTTGCTTGTAGCAGTAGCCACAGCATATCAATTTCATGTCATTCATTAAAATTTTTTTTCTTCTGGACAGGAAACATAGGGGAGCATTTCTGTGTGCATTTTCCTCTGGTATAATTGTGGTGGTAGTGAATTATATCCTAAGAATAGGGGTTTTAGAGTTATGGGAGACAACGTTAACTTCTTATATCAGCTTGGTAATGTGGAACTGTCTCCTAGAGCTAATTTGCTACTTGCCAAGGGAACATTCAGCTTGCACAGCTTTTTTGAATGGCCAGTCCTACAGGTGAGATATCTTCTATAATAAAGGATGGAGGAATGCTAGGCTAGGCCTTAAGCTCGTTACGGCCAGATTCTGGTCAAACTTCTTTTATTGAGCTGTCAGTGAAGACAACCAGGGTGTCTCACCAGATTTAATAAATCAAGGCCCTATTCTGTTTTGTGTAAACAAAACCTTGATGTCTGCAAGCTTCACTTCCTTCAGTGACATTGAAGGGAATATCATACTTATGAAAGGTCATTTAAGGAAAAATGGTAGATGGACATAGCTTTGGATCTCTGTTCTCTTTGTCAAAGTCCTTCCTGTCTTTGAATCGTTGGGCAACACAGAAGCACGTAACAAGCTCTAACAAAATGGTGACTGCAAAAATCAGTTCAGACAATCAATATCTAGTTTTTAATTACAAACCAGTAGGTAGTTTTACACATAACATGCTTAGATTGTTCTAGCTATACCTCTGTTCATGCTTTCCAAGCTGCCTGAAATCTTTGAGGTCATGACCACTAGGGTAACTTAACATTACAGTGATCTTTTCTTTATAAAATTATAAAAAGTAAACTAGCAATGGTGATCACACTCAGTGAGTCTTTAGATTTATGGTTTTGGCTGCAGAAGTCGATGGAATGTGTTTGATTGTGGTATTTGGTTGTGGACTCTACTAGAGTAGTGACTGTCAACTTTGCTAGGCTAAATCCCCAAAGTATAGGGGATAAGGCAACTTCTTTGTGGTTTGAGTCTTATCCTAACGTAGGTGAGAAGTTTGGCTTTGCTTTAGAAAAAAATTCTGCAAGCTTACAAATTCTGGAGAAGCAGCAAAGTTCTAGTTAGAAGAGTTTGTATTAATGAATATGTTCTGATGATGTTTGCTGTCTTACCTCCAACCCTCTGAGATTTTTGTCTTCAAAACTGTCTTCATATTTGTTATTATTTTCAAGGTTCCTCTAGAAAACCTCAGCCACTAAGTAGTATGAAGCACTTTGGGAAGGACAAACCCTAGCATTTCCTCATCTGACTTCTGGAATCCATTTTGTGGAGCTGACTGTTATGGCTATTGTACAGACAATTAATCTTAGCATTTCCAGTAACTTTTGGGGCAGTGTGTTTCTTTTTTAGCTTTGTACTCCTAAGGAAACAGTTTTTTTTCTGATATGGCTGTCCATCTTAATAAAAAGAGGGATAGACGTTTCAGAAAAACAGATACCAACAAAATAATTAGTTTGGGAAGGTAAGCAAAAATGTATACTGCCACTGAAGAAAAGGCAGCTACAACTCATTTTACACTCCCGGCATCTTGCCGAGTCAGTCAGCAAACGCTCACAACCTGTGCTAGTGTGTTGTAGTATGGATCCATTTAAAGGACCAAGCTGGAGGAAACGCAGCTTTCTAAATTCTCGTGCTGTAGAACAACTTGTTCTTGGGTGCAGGCTGGAACAGCCTCAGATTATCAGCAAGAGTGGAGAAAAGCCATAATATTCAGCTCTTCTGCATGTCATTTCTTAGCCATTCTCCAGCAGATTTGCAAAAATACTGCCAAAAGAAATGAATCTGCAGAGATGTATGTAGATGTCTAATTTGGCTTGCATAATCTGTGAAGGTGACAAAGACACAGAAAGGCAGAACTCACGTTGACTGCAAAGTCTTAAAACCAACTTACAGGCCTGTTGGACATCTTTTGATATAAAGAATAAATACTAAGTATTAATCTGCCATTTTAAAGTTATTTTTATGGCTTTTTTTTTAAGTCCCACTTTATGATCCAGAGTATGAAACTTAATGTATTGTTCTGTCAAAGTTTATTTTAAAATATCTGTGCAGAGCAGGTTGTGCAACTCCATTATACTAGCTGTTAAAACTTAAACTTTGAAGGGTTTTGAAGTTTACGGATTTTAACTTTCCTAACTTAAACAATGAATTAGAAGAAACATTGCTGTTTACTTTGCTGTAGCATGCAGTAGAGATCAGATATATTGCTTTTGTGTAATTTTTCTGTTTTCGTGTTTGTTTACATTGTTCAAATCTGTCATTGTAACTTTTTTTAAGGGTATGCTTGGAGTTGGGGGTTGACTGAGGAAAGTGTTAATCTATTTAAATAAACTGGTTAGAGCCATAGGAGGAGGCCTGCGGTGTTTTCAACGCTTCTCAGCCTGAAAGCACTGCATAACCCTTTTAGGTTGCATAGCAACAGGCTCCTAGCAACAATAATAGATTGAATTTCCAATAGTGACCAGGCCGGATGTAATGATAAAGCAAGAGTACAAACAGTTGTCATGGTTTTCTTTTCATAATAAACTAGTCTGAATTTAGGGAGATTCTGTTTCTCAAAGTGGCGAACCTCTTTGCAAAATGAAGGTACTTTTGAAAAGTGTGGTACCGAAACCCTGACAAGCTGCTTAGAATGAGTGACTTTGAAGTCTAGTAGTTTGAAACATAGGCGAAAACAAAGAAACATTGAATGAGTTATCAAGGAAAGAGGGTATTTAATACCCACTTTAAATGGCTTGCAAATCTCAACTTCTTTTATAAATTGATCTGTACTGGAACTTCATAGAAGGCCCTAGCTGTACAGGTAGATGCATATTATGGAAGGAATATGGTCAGTCACACTTGAATTAGTGAAGTTGGAAAGAGGCTTCGCCGAAGGAGGTTATTCTGTAACTGCCTACTGTTTGGATTCGCAATGTCTATCTTTGGAGCATGTGGTATCAGCTACCGCTGGAGAGTGGTTGCTAGTCATAGTCAGGCTTTTCTGAAGTTAGTATTTGCTCTATTATCTTCTCTTGATTCAGCTATCAGATACTATGCCACAGTTCTCATTTTTTGGAGGCACGTGTTGATATAAAAATCCATATGCAAAGACCTTGTTTTGCAAGATGCACAATAAAATAGGTTATTTTAAATCATTAGAATTCTAACATGTTATTTAGAAAAGTTTGGAAATGTCTTGTGAAGATACTGTAAAAAGGGGTAGTGAATAAAACTGAGTAATTGCCAGACAAGTTTATTTTATGTCATACCAATCTGTCAGTATTTCATGTTTTCAAGACCTGTTATGTGTGAAAGGTAGAAATATATGGGCAAGCAGGTGATTTGGGATGAGAGACAGAAATTGTCTCACAAAGTAGTAGTAGATGTAATTCTGGATGATTACATTTAAGTTTAAATGTTTTGACCTGGCTAACTGAGTTGAAAATTGAAACACTGATTGTTGAGTAAAGATGTAGATCTACACTAGATAAACACCCATCTGCAGTTCCTGTGTCTGCTTTTGGGAATTGTGGTTGAAGTGTCACTATGGTAAAGGCCAGTTACTTTAACAGAAAGCCCTAGTTATTTGTAACCTGTTACATTCCATTAAGATGGCACCATTTTTTTCTGAATAGGTGAAAGCTGTTCTAAAAGTATAAAAGTTAGATCTTTAGTTGCTGATAAAAGGGGCAACTCTAGGGGCTACACAGTGTAGAAAATTATAAAATGTAAACAACTAGATGTTACAGACTTGACTGGGATGTTTCACTGGATTCTGCTGTTTCAGTAGATGTTGGTCAATAGCGTTTTCTTTTATCACAGGAATTTTAAAAACTGAATTCTGAAAAAAGCTTTTCTTTCAAATGGATCTCTTAGGTCTGACTGTGTAGATAGTATCCTCCAGTTTAACTGTTCATCTCAAGAGTGTTTTTCCTCCACATCTTTTAACACTGGAATTCTCACTGCAGAGGGTATTAGTATGGTGACAGAGATATTTTGGATATATTCAATGAAACAAGATGTTTTTATATGATTGTATTTGAAAATTATATTAAAATGTGGCATATATAAATCCAAATCTGGAAAAATATCTTAAAAGGGTAGTTTGGTTCATCTGAGCAGTCTTTAGGCAAACTGCTCAGCTGGTGCTAAGTTTCAGATATGAGAGTTCTGTTAGTTTAAATGTGAGTTAAGCGCTACTCTGAACAACATTCTGAATTTTTATGATGTTTGTAATTTAGAGTATCAACTCATTTAAACTCTGGAATTTTAAATTTTTAAAAAACTGATTTAGCAGTGTGATCTATACTGTGATATCTACTCAAAAGCATTTGAGTAGCATTTGTGGATTGCTAACTAATTTTGTTCATTACAGAGGTATTTATGTGGTAAAGTAACTACTCCTGCCACAGCTGGAGAGCTAGGAGAGTTTGAAAGATTTAGGAAAACTAGAGGTTTATAATTTAGAAAGAGGTTAAAATCTGATAATGAAATTTTAGCTAGTATATAGAAAGCAGAAATTTTAAAAAAACAAGAACATACATTTTACAGTGTTCAGATTCATACATGATACCCTTTCAAAGGTGCTTTTACTAAGAGTTGTTTTATATAGTACAGTTATGACATTTTCAGAGGATCCTGAAGCATTTTAACCTTACATTATAAGAAATAGTATCCAGTATTTATTATGGCAAATACATATTCCCAAATCATGTAGATTACTTTCAGAATTTCTGTAAGGATGTAATTTACTTTCCAGAACCGCAGTCATTATCTTTGTTCAACTCCCCGTGCCCCTTCTCCCAAATAGTTGGATTTCTATATATTGTATTGGTGCTTATCTTTATTTCTAGACCAGATGATGTTGCTTAGAATAGTTACTTCCTAATATTTTTCTTATTGGACAAACCTGAATAACTGGATTTGTAGGTTAATGCTTCCATTGCATCCAGACCTAACCTATTGGGCTGCTTGCTTCATGATTTAAAAAACAAACACACACACCTTCCCATGCAAAACAAAAAAGCAGAAGTTAGATAATGCACTGTGCCAAATATGATAGTAATAGTGTTCCACTGCTTCCTATGTTTTCAGTGGAGTTCAAGTGAAAATTGCATCTGAAAGAATACTTTGTATTTCTTAGAACTTTACCATTCTTATAAAAGTGAAATTAAAAAAAAACCCAGTATTTAAGATAATAATTAAAAACTGAGAGGTCAGAAAAACAATTGTGTGCAGAGTGTTGTAGCATGTAACAATGGGAAATCTTGGGGACTGAGGAACAAAAAGGAAGGTAAGCAAAAGAGAAAATAAAATAGGCTTATTCCTGATTTTTTTAATTTATTTTTAAAAATAACAATATGTAAGTTTAGGGAATTCATTGAAGTGTTTGGAAATGTAGAAAAATAGGCTGGGAGGAAGTAGACTGCTAAAGGAAGGACAGTAGAAACCAAGAAGTTTGGAAAAAAACCTGTGTAGTCTGTTTGCCTGTGCATCTATCTCTCCAACTGAATTTCCATGCAGTTTAATGTGTTGTGGCATTGCATTATGTACTTACTCCTAATTTCTTTTTTAATTACTACTGTTGATATGCAAATTTATTTCCAGAATTTTCCATGTCATGTAAACATGTTTTATTCTCATATTGATTTAGTGTAAGAGCAGTTATATTGAAGTTGAAATGATTATTTATCTTTTTTTATTTAACGTCTGTATGTTGAAAAGCATAGCTTGAAATAATCAACCAGACACCAATTCTGAAACAAACTTTTCAACTGCTTTCTGTTTTATTTTTGTAGCAATGTCTTCCTTTCTTCAATACACTAACCATGACTAAAATAACAAATACAAACAATAATTTTAGTTTATGTAGTGTTAATGAAATGCTGTGTAAAATTACAAGATGTTAAAAATACAGGGTTTTTTTAATGGGTAAAGAAAGAGTTTTAAGTAGTGAATGTTTTCAAGCAAAAACCTATATTGGCATTAAATGTACTTGCGTGAATGACTACAAGACGTAATTAATTTTCTGGGACCCAGCTGCTATTTATATGCTACTAGAGCATGTATGATATTCTTGAATGAATTTACCAATATACAGTATTCACTGTGGGATCATATACTGTATTTATGGCACAATTATCTGCTAAGAAGAGTGAAGAACGTAAATGAGCTGTTTTTCTGCTTAATTAAATACTTAAGACCCATCTTAATGGGCCTACATGACATAAACATAGCATTTAATCAGATATAAGTATAGAATGCTGTTTGTGCATTGGAGCTATATTTGTGTATGTCAGTATCTCTCTTCTTGATGTGCCCTTGAAGATTTTAAAGTGACTTGTATGGGAAAGGTAGGTGTAGGAAGCTACAATGCAGTGTTCTTGTGAATCAGCCCTGCTTTTATCTAGAGAGGACAAAGGTGTACAGGAATAATCTTTGCTGATGACCTTTTGAAGAGGTAGATGGAATTTTCAGATTGGTAGATTTATGTCTGTTAGTTCAAAAATGATAGATAATGTTTCAGGAAATGGGCAAAACAAGTTCCCTTGTGAACCTGGGACAGGTACAAAAAGGATGCAGAATTTTCAGAACACCATTGGACATTTGTTCAACTAGAGAACTATTCAAAAAATTATTTGTGAAATTATTTTAGTTTTACTTTTTAAACTTCAAAGAAGAAATCTCCTTTCCATTGTATGGGTGTCTCTCTCTTGACTTAACAGAATGTGAGCATTACCTGAGCACTTATGTTTTCTCTACTATGGGTGAAGCCAGGTCATTGTTAAGTTCAAGTCCAGGACAGCACTTTCTGATTAGAAAAATAGCTTGTATTTAATTGCAAGAATGTGTAAGTGTGTTTGTGTGCCTGCTTTCCAGTTGTCTGGAAAACAATCTTCTTAATGTTTCTAGCTTCTCAGTTGCTAAGAAATGACCAATATTTCAAAGACTAAAGAAGCCAAAAAATTCTGTTGGATTATGATATTCATAAAAAAAGTATAAAGAATCTTCAAGTATAATGTGGGTTAATTTTTAACATTGTGTATTTATAGTACTGACCTTGGAAGGGGATCTGGCAGTTTTGTATGTCACTTGTATTATCTGAAAGAGAAAGAGTAATTACAACAGTGGCATCACAAGGATTTGACTATGTGCACAGGTAGAAATTAGAGTGGAGATGGATAAGAGTTCAAAGGTGTAAGTGAAGATCGACATGTACCCAAAAGTTGTAGGCTTTCCTTTGACTTTCCTTTAGGTTCAGGAACCTATGTTCAACTTTGAGTAAGTGTTATAAAGTTCGATTGTGAATGGTATTTATTCAGATATATAAACTCTTCTTGAAAACAGTGTTAGGTGCGTATGTTGTATTGGAAGCCAACAAAAAGTTAACTTAATTCTTGACCAAGTTTCTTCTGGTCATCAAAAATTGTGTGGTCCATTGTGCAATGCCTGATTGGACATACTAACCTCCCTCGTGTGTATTGCAGTTACAGGAGGAGTTGTGGCTTCTGTCAGATGAAGAGTCCTTGTTTAGGCCTTTGGCAGTGTAAGTCTAAAGTAGACAAGAGCAGTTGCTTTGAAGGAGTAGTTGGTATCTTAATCCAAGTGTTTCCTTGAGTTTTTGTGCTGAGGAGGGGTATCTGCGTTTATGTGCACATGTGCTTGTGCTTGTTCTTTCCTGCTCTCTGCTCACTCATAGGTCAGGTACTTTTGGCAGTGCTCCCCAATGAGCTAGTGTATGATCTACTGCTCATATTAAACTATTATTGTTGGATTCCCTTCCCTTAAGTTCCTGTGTTTTGAAAGGCATCACTGTGGGATTTCTGGAAAGTAATTCTTCAGAATGTGCATGTTTTACTTTTATTACAAGGGTTTTCAGTAGTGGAAAATTCTGAGGTGCCCAAGCTTTACATATTTTCTTTGGTATTTTCCTATATTTCTGGCAATTGAGAATCTCTCAGATTTCTTTAGGCTTCAGAGAAGGAAAATATTAAAGTAATTTGGAAGCAAAATGGCAAAAATGCTGTGGTAAATAGGAGGATATCTAAATAATGTTGCTAAATATTTCATATAGCTTCACATTCATACTTTCTTGTACTAATTCATTGTGTTTCATTTTATTTTTTTAATAGAATTTTTATTCTGTTAAATACAGAATATGATGATGATACATCATCATGATGTATGATGGTATCATCAGCTGACCATGAGGATACAATTTTAAATGTAACTCTCAGGGCAAAATGATTTTTGCTGCTACCTATTTTGTATTAGTTTATTGATGAGAACATTGTCGTTAAGGAGTTCTCTTTCAAGAATTTTCCAGATATAGTGTGTGAATTGCTGGCTCTCAGCATTTGATTTTTGAAGCATACTAGAACAAAAAGTCCTGTGTTTGGAACTTGGGTAATTTGTAGATCTTTTTAGAAGCACAGAAAATTCCTGTATAGTGATTGGAGGTGCTGATCTATAAGGCAAACTTTATTTTAATTTTCTCTTAGTTGATCATGGAATGTAACTACCAAGCCAAAATCACGGTCAGTAACACAAGGTTATTCATGCCTTGAGAAAATATGCCATTCAATTCTTATAAGTGTATGAAAATAGCAGTGATACCACCTTGCAGTCATCTACATGGTTGAAATAAAAAAAAAAAATTAAACCTGCAATCATTAGATAAATAATATTGTAATTAATTGAAATGCCAGTAGCTAGGCCTGTTTGTCTTCTGTAGAAAAGGAAAAATCTCTTTTGAACTTGACAGTTGCATTGACATGACAAATGTGACATGAAAATCAGTGTAGTTCCTTTGAATAGTAAGTTTGCATGCAAATACTCTTATAAAAAGTGGTGAACATAGGAAGTATCTGCTGTTATTATTTCAAAATAGTGTTATTTTATAACTGCAGTAATGCTCAGTAAAAAAAATTGGTGTTGTAGGTTCAGACATACATCAGTCCTTTTAAACAACTTCTGCTTCTTTAAATTGTTTGGCTAAGTTATTGTGTCAAAATTTATTAACATGTCAATTGTGCCATGTGTTTGAGTTTCGGGTTTTTTTTCCCAAAATAAGTTGCAATACTATTTCAGCTTTCTTTGTTATTGCCGTTTTTAATATCTGAAATTAAACCATTGTAGTGTTGAAAAAATATCTTTCACCAGGTAATGATGTCCTAATTGTTCAGTGTTTGGCTCCCAAATTGTATTGTTAGTCATTTCTGGCTGCATATGACAGTTCTTTCCTCCACTTGTCACTTTCATTCTGTATTTCTTCTTCAGTATGTGGGACAAATATGTAGTGGGTAAAGTGAGTTGTTTAGTTTTGAGCTGAATAAGCAAAATATCATTCAAACTGTAGCTGTATGACTAAAACAACTGTGATGTCACAATCCTACATAACCTGCAATGAGTTTGATCACAAAGGAACAGCAGATCATTATAAGAAAGAAGTTGCTTTAAACACTCTCTTTAGGGACTATTTAAATATTGAAATGTGTGGAAGGGAGAAGAGGGAATTAAATGTCCCGACAGTAATTGAAGATAAGTTCTGTGGGTGCAACTTGGGGCAGATCTGGTGGAAAAGGACATGGAAAAGGCCAAGGTACCCAATGCATTCTTCACCTTGGTCTTTATTGGTAAGACCTGCCTTCAGGAGTTGCAGATACATGAGACCAGTAGGAAAGCCTGGATCAAGGAAGGCTTGCCCTCTGTGGAGGAGGATCAGGTTATGACCATTTAAACAAATAGGACATACACAAGTCCACTGGACCTGGTAGAATGCACGCAGGAATGCTGAGGGAGCTGGCTGATGTCACTGGGAGGTCACTCTTGATTATGTTTGAAAGGTCATGGTGATCGGGGGGGCTCCTGAGGACTGGATGAAAGCAAAGGTCTCCCACCTTCAAGAGGAAGATCCAGGGAGCTGCAGGCAGAGTATCCTCACTTTAATCACAGAGAAGGTGATAGAGCAATAATCCTGGAAACAGTTTCCAAACTGTATAAAGGAAAAGAAGGTCACTGGGAAGTAATTGTATCTGACCAACCTGATAGCCTCCTACAATGGGGTTACTGACTTGGTGGATTAGGGGAGAGCAGAGGATCCTGTTGGTTTTGACTTTAGCAAGGCTTTCATCACCACCCCATAACATCCTCATAGAGAAGCTGATGAAGTACAGATTAGATAAGTGGACACTGAGGAGAACTGGAAACTGCCTGAACTACCAGGCTTACAGGGTTGTGATCAGTGGCACAAAGGCCATCTTTGAAGCCAGTCACCAGCATTGTGCCACAGGGATTGACATTGGGTCCAATACTCTTAAACATCTTCATTAAGTACCTAGAGATGGTGGGGCAGAGTGTATGCTCAGCAAGTTTTTGGGCAATACAAAACTGAGAGGAGTGGTTGGTAGATGAGATGGGGACATTGCCATTCACAGGGACCTTGGCAGACCGGAGAAATGGGCTGACAGGAACGTCATGAAGTTCAACAAAAAGAAATGCCAAGTCCAGCACCTGGGAAGGAATAACCCTATGCAGCAGGATGTGCTGGGGACTGACTGGCTGGAAAGCAGTTTTGCGAAAAAGGACCTGAGGGTCCTGGTGGACAATGAGTTGACTGCAAGCCAGCAATGCGTCTGCAGTTCCAGAAGCCTTGGAGGCCTCTTAGGAATGTAACAGTCCAGGAGATGTGTAGATCTGCTGCTTAACTTTCAGGCTTTTGTCCATAAACACTGCTCTATAGACAAAATTCTACAACAGATGCTGTCCTTGAGTTTCCAGTGATTCGAGACTTCATATTCATCTCTTTCAGTAGAAGCATTTTTGAGGCTTCTGAATGAGTAAAATACATACAGTGATCTGAGGAAAAAACCTACTTATTGTACAGTAATTTGTCCTTTGAGATGTGTTGTTTATATCATTCCGTAGTCTTACCAGTCTTCATTACAGTCCTGAAGTACTTGCATTTCAGTTGGCAAAAGGATCAAGGGGGCAGTTGGTTCATTATGTGAAATGCATAAGGTTGTGCATGAGGGCATTTACAGCAATCAAAAGGCATAATTTACCAGTCAGTTGCATGTAAGTCAACGCTATGTTTTGGAGATTGGTTCTTTGAGATGTAGGTGTAATGTAGTTCTTCCGTTTCTACCACTTCTACAGATCTCCAGGCAGTCATGGCTCATTGGTGAAAATACATAGTAACAAAGCATTAATCTTTGGTTATTTTTAGTAGTCTTTTTTTGGATACTGTTTCCCCTCCAGGTGTTCTCCTGGTAGCTTCTGCATTGGGTGTGTTGTTGCAGCTAGCTCAGTATATTCTTCCTTTTGTATAGAAGGAAAAATGAGAATTTCTAGTCAATTTCATTGCCTGTTCTGACTGATTCTTGAATCAGTCAAGATCAACAACAGCAAACAACGTTTTTTGTTCACCTGCTTCCTGACAGTAAGTTTGAATATACTGGGTTTGTTGCAGTCCAGACTCCCCTGATGTCTGGACAGTTGAACAGCATAGCACATCCTGTTACTATCCAGTGGGAAAGCATGAGGCATTTGGAAGAAATCTTAGTATGGCCTGAAGACCAGGGATTGGGGTGGGGGGGTGAAGATAAGCACAGAATCACAGCAAAATGAGGAGCTCATCTGGGAAACTGTTGAATTGGGTGCTAACGTTTAAAATCAAATTCAAACTCTGAATGTCATCTCTTTGATCAATTTACAGTTTTTCACATTGCAAAATTACCTTCATAATGTTGAAAACTAGAAGATACTTAAATAAATGAAAACTGTAGTTTTGGAGCATACTCTCTAGTGAATCTAAGAGTCCTGCCTAAGTGATTGATTTAGGTATATAATGTCAAACAGCTGCAGATGGTATAAAACACTAACTTACCATCTTGTCTGTATCTTCAGGTTGGTCAGTTCACAAAACATGCAGTGTGGGCATGGGGATATGTGTTCTAACTGCATTTTTGATCCCTGCAGTATTCAATTATCACAGAGACATAATTGTTTTGTGTATATTCTCACTAAAAATAACTACACCTTCTTCCACATGTCTTACTCCATTTTATTAAACTTTTTTTCTGATTAATAGATATCTATCTAGTGTTCACTTTTGCTTAGGATCATATTTACTTTTCTGGTACCATACTGACTAAAGAGAGGTACTAGTAATTTTGGCTGTTTCTCTGTTTCATTTTCTTCCATGCTATTCTAGCACTGCATAATTGAGCTATTCAGTTATCAGAGTTTCAGAAAACTGAGGTTCATTCTGAATGCAGCATGATATGATTTATTTAGAATGCTTTCAAAGCTGTTTTGCTCTTTGGTTCTGGTTTATTAAAGCTGCTTTATGATAGTTTGGACCCTGCTAGTAAAAGACTAATACAAGGGAGTAAACAAAGCAATAGAATTGTCCACAGTGGGTTGGATTTCATGAATTTAGTCAGTTAAATAACGTCATCAATTTTAAAAACTATGAGTTAAATCTGGTTAAATGCCAGAGTCAAAGCAGAGTGCAGTGATAGTCTACATAAAAGTTGTGTAGAACAATTCCTTGCTTTTCAGTTGTGCTGTTTTGATGAAAAAGATTACATACTTGAGGCTTTGTCACTGCATATCTTACTAAGTGATCTACTGTTCAACAATGAGCTTATTCCTCTTGCTGATTTGCTTTTAAATTGGAAATCTAAGTTTTACAGATTATGTAATTGCTATCAGTGTCTTGTACCCATCTGGGGCTATTTGAATTTAAATGACAATGTACTTGGGAATCGATTTATCGGTCATAAGCATTAACCAGAGCATATTTTGATAGGAAATATCTGTCAGGACTCAATTGTTTCAGTCCTAGAAATCTGAGAATAATCTTTGTGCTCTATACTGCCATTTCTTTACTACTGGATCTCAGCGGATCAGAGATGTCAGTGTATTTCCTCTTCTGACATGTCTGTGAGACAGAGAAATACAGATCTCTCCATTTCAGAGATGGGAAGGTTGAAACTCAGGCAGGCAAAGTGACATACTGAAGACATGAAAAGGAATGTGGGAAAGCAGGGTACTGAATTTAAAGATCCCAACTCTTAGGCAAGGATCTTCACTGCATGGACCAGGATTCTGCTGAGAGTTATTTTGGTCTTTCTAGCCTAGAGACTACATAGAGAATGAAATACATTGTCTACTGGATATATTTAGAATCCTTTTCTACCCTTAAGTCAGTGAAATATATAACATTATGTAAACCATTAAATGATTTATGGAGATAGATGGTAATTGTTGTGTATATTACTAGAATCTAGAGCTGAAGGGACTCCCTTCTGCTGTTAGTTCAGAATTCGACACTAATAAGATGAATATCATCTCTTTTGTATCACCCATTAGAGGGTTGAATTCTAAACTTTCTAAAAAGTGATGAGAAAAGCAAGTCAGTTAGTACACCAGTTGCATTCTAAATAAATTGGTTAAAATAATCTAAATCATTATTAATGATTTAGGTATTTTTATCATGTTGCACAGTGCATCCCTTCTGTAATGATCTTTCGGTTGTCTAAATCAGCAAATCTACTGAAACAATATAATAAGCCACCACAGCTTGTCCTAAAATGAAGTCAGTAAGCAGCCAAAATACAGTTTCCATGGACTAGAAGTTCCAGGATTAGCTGCAGCTTAGCTACATTCTTAGTGAATTTAGGCCTGTGTAATACACGTGTTCATAATGAAATTTCAGAAGCTAACATAATTAATGAAATCTTTGAAATTTATCTTTCTCCATGTCCTGATTTCAGCTGGGATAGAGTTAATTTCCTTCCTAGTAGTTGGTACAGTGCTGTGTTTTGGATTTAGCATGAGAACAATGTTGATAGCAACAACTAAAGCATCGGTGTGTTAAGTCGTGCTTAGCACGACTTGCTAGTCGTGCACAACAACTAGTCAAGGGCTGGCCGGGGGGGCCGCTGCTCGGGGACTGGCTGGGCATCAGTGGGCGGGTGGTGAGCAATTGCATCGTGCATCATTTGCTTTGTATATTCTTTTATTTGTTGTTGTGTTGTTGTTGTTATTATTATTATTACTATTCTATTTTATTTAAACTCTTTTTATCTCAACCCACGAGTTTTCTTGTTTTAGTCTTCCGATTCTCTCCCCCGTCCTAGTGGCGGGGGGGGAGAGTGAGCGAGCGGCTGTGTGGTGCTCAGTTGCTGGCTGAGGTTAAACCACAACAGTCCATGATCATAACATAATATAGGAAGAGCTAAACGGGTTTATTAACTTGTCTTCAGTGATACTATTGGAGTTGACCTATTAACATCTTCATTAACTAGATTTTAAGAAATAAGTTTCACATGTTTACTCACTGTAGGGGAACATTTAATGTAGTAGTTTTTCTTGATGGCCAGATAACAGATGTATCTGTGATCTAGTCTGAGAGATATCTACTCAAAAGCTTTTAAAGTGATACATAGGTAAGAAGGAGCATAACAGTGATTTGTATTTTTTTAATTAATCTTCCATCATATTTCATTAATATCAAATGTTTAATGTTTTAATGTTTTAAAGAAACTTCTACATACTGCCACAAGAAAAATCAATGAAACAATCTAATTTAAATATTTGTCATATGGCTTCAAATTCTGTATAGGTGTCAGTCTCTCTCTATCAGTAATCATGAGAAGGTGGGAAAGAAATTAGATGTTTCATAGATTTCATACAGGCATACATTTGGAATTAAAAACTGCTGGGTGGGTGTAGTATTTCTAACAGGTGCTAGTCTTAGGCTGATAAACCAATCCTTATTTCTGTTCTCAAGTGAAATATCTCTCTACTAGCCTATTATAATTTTGTGCACTTGGTGTTTAACGTTTCAGGGAGTTTAAAGACTTCTTTTGAACTTTTATGCCATAAACTGTTTAGGGTTGCTTGTCTGAATAACTGTTTTGCTTGCTTTGTGCCGCTTCTGTAGTTATATCATTTAGATATTGTGAGGATAGTGGTGATGGGCATTTTAGTTAGGAAAAGTTAAGTTCTGTGTTATTTTGGGGCGGTTTTTTGACTTAGTTTGAAAACATTCAGACTGCAGTCCTGATTATTTTTTAGGCTGAACTGGAACACTACTATACCAATGCTAAAACTAGAACTAAAACTATACAGCATTCAGTGTAACGGAGATTTATCAGAAACCCTACAGTTTAGGAATAAGTGTTTTTTATTTTAAGGGTAAGACAGAACACACTTCTGGAAACAGCTGTGCTTGCTAAACTGCATATCTAGATACCACTCTATGTAGAAACTGTATAGGAGTATTTTTAAATTGTGTGGTTAGTACATTAAAATATACTACCTACTTAGTTTTCCACACTATAATGAACGTGTAAGTAAGCCATATGAATAAACTGGTACCTTACCTCATTTTTATCCCTAACCATCATTTTTTGTCAGGCTACTAGATGAAGTGCTACTAAAGCTAGGTATTTTTCTTCAAATAAGATTCAGGAATTTTTCTTGGATTTTTTTTTTGTGTGTGTGTCTCTTTTCTGCCACCCTGTGGGCCAATTTATCTTATTTCTGGAATGGATTCTTCCTCTCTTTCCTGGAAAGAATAGTTATGTTTTTTCTTACTTGGATTTTTTTGCAGTTGTTTTCTAGTCACTTCTGTTTTCAGAGCTGAAGTTTAACAAAACTCTTCACTCTTGCTAGTATTTTAAATCTTGTATTAACTGTCTTAGGAAGCTGATCAATTAAATTTCTGTTAATGGTCTCATCTTTATCCTCTTTTTTCTGAATTTTTATAAGCAGATCAACAAGAGGAAAAGACATAATTTGTAATTACTGTTCTTACAATATACACTTCAAGATAGCAGAATGTATGTAGTTCAATTAATAATAATTTTCCTTTAACTTCTTCTCATAAAGCAAACCAAGCAGAAATCTTTGAATAAGGTATACAAGTTCTAACAGAAGTAGATACAGACATAATACAGGAATGAATTTTGACTTCTGACTGGAAATATTCTGTAGTCATAAAATTCTTGGGTAAGAAAAAAACCTTAGTTTGCTTATACCATTTGCCTCCCTTTCATCACCTGTAGAATTAAACATTTTAGTATGTGTTCCTCTTGATTCCCATGAAGACTGAGTGTTCCAGCAGGAATTAATCCAGTCAGTTTAAAGTGTGTTTTAGAAGGTGAAAAAGCATGGGTGGTTTGTTTTGTGTTTGTTTTTTTTTTTTCTTTCCCAGCTATCTGTTCTGGAATCAAGTTATTGTCCTGAAAAATCATTGAAGTTTTATTTCAGTATCTGTTCCAATGGGACTCCCGACTCTGTTACATTTGCATTTGATGCATGTTAACCTGCTCTCTACTGACGTAACTAATCTACCGTATATTTAATAATCATCTAGTTGTTAATTTTAGATCCTCCTCATTCTTTTTTTCTCTGGATACATCAAGACTTTAACTTTCTCCATTTATGGAATTCAGAAGTTGAAGAATTCTTCACATACTTGGTATTTAAAATAGCTTTGAATTTGGTGTCTAAATGTGTATGCCATTGGAAGGACAGCTCGCTGTAATCTAACTGTGCAGTTTCTGGACTGTGTTCCTGATGAGCTGGCTGAGAAAATGTATAGTTTTTCTCTGGATACATCAAGACTTTAACTTTCTCCATTTATGGAATTCAGAAGTTGAAGAATTCTTCACATACTTGGTATTTAAAATAGCTTTGAATTTGGTGTCTAAATGTGTATGCCATTGGAAGGACAGCTCGCTGTAATCTAACTGTGCAGTTTCTGGACTATGTTCCTGATGAGCTGGCTGAAAAAATGTATAGAAGTAAATGATGAATGTTGTAGCACAAAAGTGTCAAGCAAAACACCTTTAGTCAACATTCCTTGACTGTGGTAAGACACATGATTGCCAGAAGGGGTCATTTTAAAGATGGAATTGAGGAAGTTTGCTGTATTTCTTGTTCGTGCCATGTTTGCCTACATCTGAAATAGTGTGAAAGTGTCAATGGCTGGAATTTCAAAGGATTCTAGCAACATAGTTTTTCTTCAGCTAACTTAGTAGCAAATGGTGTCAATTTAAGAATGAAGGTTTAAAAATGTCCAAGTGTTTGAATTGTCAGAAGATTATCTGACGAAGTAGTCCGTTCATTTGCTGTCCTGTACTTGGACAACTTCCTTTATGGATAGTAGACTGACTGTGACAGTGGTTTGAAGGGAAGTTCTTGTTGGAAAATCAAGTTTTGTACAGGGGAATCAATAAGTTTGTGGAAGCAGACACAAGGGAAGGCGAGGCCAATTGGTCAGACTTTGAACACAGGATGGAGAATTGAGAAAGCATGTTTTGATAAGTATGTGCTATAGATGAAAGTGGGAAAGGATCAAGACATTCAGCATAAGAGTAGGGAAGGAAAAGTTTGAGAACTGTTGTAGCATAGATGGATTCTTACAAAATATAGTAATTCTTTATTTTTGACAAATATGTAGGAAAGAAATAAATAAGCTTTCCTGAAAGCTCTAGATGCAGCAACTTCTGTAGTTGAACCAGTTAGAAAAGTGAGGATGGAAAGTATACTTTTTGTCCTCTTCTATTCCCCCCTTTCTTTCCTCCCCCCTTCCTTTCTCCCCTTTCCTGCATTTTTCCCTTTCTTATACTTTGCTGGACGAGAAATTGTGATAGAAGACAACAGTAAAAGAAGAGGGTTTTAAAAGCTCACACCTTAGCTTAGTGTCCTTAAAACTTTGTAAAGGAAGTATTCTGCACACATTTCATAGTTTAACAAGAATTTAGGTTTATTTTTGAGGTTTGAATTGTAATATAAATTGTAATATTTTCCATTTTTGTGAGATACCCAACCTTTCTAGTCTAAAAATTGAAGTGTCACATAAAGTTTAAATTTGCAGTGACAACTCTTTCTGTGATTTTTAGATTAAATTTTTTTTACACATAGTGATTCTTTACAACTGTCAAAATTCTAGATCTGATAATGAAAAAATGAATATTTTCATTCTATATGGCACATGCACCTTTAATATAGGGAATTGCTTATGAAAAATGAAATCCTTACAGTTTTTATGGCTGATGTGTCTTTGTTCACACTTGTGTACTTACTGTTTTATAATAAAATCCTGCTTTCCAGAAAGGGATGGGGAAAACGGAGTTTAAATGTGAAAAATATTTTAGCTTGTCCAAGGCTTATGTTGACTTAAATAGGTCTGGGTCTTCATGGTTGACAGCTGCAGATAATTAGCTTTTTCTTCCTTAACAAAGAAAGCAAATGGAGCTGCAAGACATTCATTGCCTTTTCTGTCATCATAATAATAATTTATGTGTTTAACTTCTGCAGTTTCTTAAATTGTTTTAGTGCTAAGCTGCCTACATTACATGTAATAGGAGCGACAAGTGAAAGCTGCAAAGCATGGTTGTGTTGCAAGAGAAGGAATGATTGACAGCTACATTCCTCTCTACAAGAAAAAGCTGTGTTGCAGAGCCCAAAAAATGTCCTAAATGTATAATCCTTAACACTTCAGACTTCAGAAGTTAATTTTGAAAAGTGATTACCACTTTGGTTGCTTTTAATACGGAAACAACAATGGTTAAAATGTTACTTTGAAAATTAGTTCTCTTTAGAAATTTGTCAGCACTACCAGTAATGAAATTACAGAGAAAAGAATATGTATATTATACTCTGAAATAACACTTTTACCCCATTTGAAAGAAATGAAGTAACAACGTCAAAACTAATCCAGATACGTGCTCTGGAAGGCACAGGGACATAAACTGATATATTAAAAACATACTGGTTTGATATGAACTAATTTAGGACTTCTAGTTATATTTTGTGAGAGATGCTTATGATTTAAATTAATGTATTTTTATATATTGTAAGCTTAGCTCTAATATGTGTCATGTCTAGTTGAAGACAAAAGAAGATCCAGAAATAAGGGTGTTAGTCTAGAAACTTGTAGTCTGTTCCCTGTGTTGCTGCTTCTCTGTGTTGCCCAGAACAAATTGTTTAGGCCTACGTACCCAAAAATATTTAGGAATCTAATTGCTCTTAGCTAATCCTTAGTCAGAGTATTGAAGTATTAGTTTAATTTTTTTTTTTCAGAAGTGTGTGGGGTTTTTTGAATTTCATATTTCATATTGTGATTTAGCATCTCACATATGTTGCTGAATTTAGAAGAAAATGACTAGGATTTAAGAGATTGGAGTCTTGGCTCACCGTCTTTTCTTTCTTCAGTACTTATTCCATGGGTTTTTTCCCAATCAAATTGAAGAGCTTCCATTTGAGAAAAATAATATATTGGTACAAAATTGACAATATCCTAATCAACAGAGAAGAAATGAGGCTAAATTGAGGGCTAAAATTGTTTAGCATATATCAGTCTCCAAAAAATGTTTTTGAACTCAAGTATCAGTGGTTTTTTTAATCTTATTCATTTATTTCACAAAGATTGACCCTTATCATTGTTTGTCAATACAAGAATGTAAATTTTAAGTCATTCAAAAGCAGATTGATTGTATCATGGCTTTTAGTCACTATCAACCACTATATATAAACCAGTCCTTGCAGTTTTGCATCACCTGCAAGCTTGCTGAGGTGAGCTCTGTTCCACCATCTAGGTCATTAGATTGATACTGTACCCAGTATCAATTGTTGCAGGTACTCAACTAATGACTGACCTCCAGCTGGACATTGTGCCACTGATGACAACCCTCCCTTGTTGTTAAAATCCATTCGGAGCTCTTCTTTTGAAATATGTGTACCACCAAATACATCTTCTGGAACTTTGCAGACTTGAAGATGCACACTTCCTAATTGTAAGAGGTCATTGGTGGTGCAGGATTCTCTCTGGGGCCTTACTGTTGCACCTGTATGCTTATACAAAATGCCTGTCACTCACAGGAGATACTTGAAAGTGTTTATACCCTGGTTCAGTGACTGGTTCATAAGGATTGCGTGACAGGCATCTCTGTCAAATTCAGACAACAAAGGTTAAGCTGATTCTGCTAATGAAATCCTTTTACCCTCCAGTGGCATAAAACAGTATACTACACAACCATTAGGGGCTGTAGCATGAGATGCTTCAAGCTGATTTAGGACTACTTAGTAAAGAAACATGGCAGTTATGATATCCATGAATATCTGAACCTTACCTGTAATTTGTAACAAAAGTTTGAGCTACAGCTCAAAAATTAGTCTCCTCTTATCATAAACTTCTCCAGTAATATTTGTCTCTCTTAAATGCCACAGATTTGTTTATTCATACCAGTTCTTAACCTATCATGCTTTTGATCCAAACACATTTTCTTTTATCTATGCAACACAGTTGTTGAAGCAGCTTTATAGTCTTCATTGCTGTCTTTTCGTAAATCCCATATTTTAGCACTTTTTTTTTTTCCCCTGTAATGATAGCTATGCTACTGTGTTTCTGATGTCATGGTGGTACCAAGTTTCAGGTGTTTAACCAAAGTAACTCTATTTCTTTTGGGCAGGAAAGGAGGGCAGGGTCCTAAATCTTCAATTTTTTGACCCACAAGATTGTAATTATCCAAATTCATTTCCTAATCATATTAGACGCAATCCTTTCATTAACTTTTACTTTCCTTGCTTATGCTCTCTTCCGTAGTAGTATTTTTCCCTTTGCTTTTTATTGTTTTATTAACTTATTAGCTAATTGTCTCATTTACTTAAAAATCATGAGTGGAATTACATAAATCTTTCTCAACCTTCTTTCCTTATTTCTTATTTTGAAGCTCTCACTACATCATGTTGGGGTGAATCACAAATTCAGATGGGATCTAAGATTTGAGAAGAGCCCAGTCTCAATGAATTGCTGGTAGTGACTGCATATCCTAGAAACTTGATGATAGAATCAGCTCTTAAGCTATTATATTTTATTGTGCCTTTGTTCTTCCTGTACAAGCTGGAAGAATCTGAGTAAAGTTCACTTTGTGTTCTCTAGTGCATGAGACACATTGCAGAAGATACAGTTGCTCCTTGCCAGTTTCAGAGTGTGTGTTTGTTAGTTATTTACCTCCTCCTTCAATTCTCTTAGTCTGCTTTCTGGCTCTAATACAGTAATGCTTCAAATAATGTACTGCTTATCATAAACTAATACACAACAGAAGTTTTTAATCATTTGATTATCATAAAGATACATCTATCTTCATACAAAAGTTAGACAATGACTCTCAAAAATTGAAATGATAAAATGTTAATATATTGTGACTTTGATGCAAATATATTAACTCCTGAATGTATTTTCATCTGACATTTAATGCAGAGTGCGATGACAGTAACCATTTAATTTATGATAGCTTGCTAAAGGAAGTATACCCCTATTTGCTTGAGGTCAGATTCTGCTTCTGCATTTTGTATACTACTTGTGTACTTCCTGTTAAAATCACCCACTTCTTCACTAATTTATCTTTTTTTTTCCTCCTTGCTTAGTTAAACTTAGAAACTTGTTAGTATTTGTGGGAAACTTGCTAAAACAGAAAACAACAAAATCTGTCTGACTGTTTTCTAAACTGTGCAATTTACCTGCATACAGTAATCTAATACAAGGCAAGGAACATCTGTGTTTAAAAAAAAAAAAAAATTAATAAAAAAAATT
>NW_008795321.1:2963380-2970677 GCF_000699145.1 Aptenodytes forsteri | reverse complement strand
AAAAAAAAAAAAAAAAAAAATTAAAAAAATTGTCATTTAAGTGCAATTTGTTTCAGTATCTGGAGTCCCTAGAAAGTTCTTTTCAGAAGACAGACTGAAATTCTTACCAAAGATTAATACGCCCTCTAAAAATTCTCATACTGTTTTACCCCACGCCTCCTTGTTGCCCCTGAGAGCCATCATTTTGTCATTGCTGTCTCCCTGCATGTGCACAGAGCGCCCTGGGACTGGCTAGAGTAGCCACCCCCAACAGTTTGCCCAAAGCCCCTTTAAGCTTGCGAATACCTAAAGATTGGAATGTTTTTACTAATGCCCTGGCTATGGTGAATGTCCCATCTTCTATCACAGGTAATGCAGTAAACCAGGATCTCTTGGAACAAGAGAAGCACCACACGCACCATGTTAGAAAGGAAAGCTACCTAAAAAGCCCAATGCCTTACCCTGTAGTATTTATTGTAATATGTAAATCATTATAAAAACTTTCAACTTTGATGTCTATATTGCCCATTTAAAAAAAAAACAAAACAACCAACTGGGGGAATAGTTAAAGAACACACACACAAACTTTCAGTTGGGTTCCAAGTTTTATTAACACAATACACTTATGAATAGCATTACAAGAGATAAAGGTAAGGATTTTCATCCATTTTATGCTGTTTCCTTTATGACAGGATCACAGGCCAGGGCAACAGCTGGAGAGTCAATGGCTGAAGCTCTGTTGTGGGGGGTTAATAAGATGGTTCATACATTCCATCAATGCTGCGAGGGATGGTAATGATAGGATTTCTGCAAAGTATACTGCCATGTGTTACCCAGCCATGTCTTACCTTGCTATTTCAAAGGTGCTGTCTTCACTGAGATTATTCGTTCTGTGCAGGTATTGTATTTTTGCCAACCTCACCCCCTACTTGCTGGAGAGCTCCAGGGTCCTCACCAAGTCTATCGTGAAGTTAGAGGTGTTTTGTAGGAAAATTCTGGTGCTGGGATTGCTGGCTAGCGTAAGGTGGAAACTGCCGTCTGCCATCCTTATTTTACCTGTGTGCAGGACATGGTTGACAGGCTGCCTGCAGAGTGGGCACGCAGCTCTCGAGGCAGCCCACCACTGGATACAGTCAAAGCAGAAGATATGGAAGCAGACATCAACATAGGCTGCATTGTCCACATCATCCAGGCAGATGGGGCATGGGCTGTCTGCCACTGCCTCCTGCCACCCTGCCTACTGCAGCTGGCTTATGCCAGCTGTCGTGGCAGAGCTGCTGACCTGCAGAGCCTCCTCAGCACCTGATGCTATGTCCCGCCAAGAGACATGCAAAGTGTCTGAGCTTTTCTGGCGCCAGGAATGGAACAGCAAAGAAAGCCCCAAAAAGTGGTGAGAGAGGGGAGGTAAGGGCCTCCTGAAGGGTCTCCTTGCAGGCTGTAAAGTGGCCAGCCAGCCTCATGGGCTGTCCTCCACATATGTCTGCCCCTTTTGTCTTCCCCCAAGCATGCTGCGCCCCCCATTCCAGGACCCCTCATCCCTGCACTCCCCCCCAGCCAGCCAGCATGACTTGGGCTAGCACAGGGTACCTGCAGGAGGCGGTCAGGGAAGTGGAGGAACTGGCTGGGAGCCTTCAGTGGTGCCAAGGGCCCCTGCAACCTCCTCAAGCCCACAGCCCTGGGACAGCTGCCATGTGGGACCCACAGCACCCGCACCAGCCAAGTCTCTGCACAAAGGCAGCACTCCAAGCAGAGGTCCACAGTCCTGCTGGAGGTTGCACATCGTGCATGTGCCCTTGCAGGAGGCCTGGACCAAATGCGCCAGGACAGAGCCTGCAGCTACTGAAGAGCAGAGAGGTTGGGGCCATCACAAATGCCCCCCAGCAGCATCACAGAGGTCTCTGGGGCAGTGCCTCAACTGCTGCCCAGGGAGGACAGCAAACACTCCAAAGGGCGAAAGCCCCTGATTCACAGGATGTTGGCCATGTTTTGGTGGTCTTTTGGGCAGGGGTTAACCTCAGGCTCATCAGATCCTGTGATGAGAGTCTGTTGCCCCTGAGCACAAAGGCCCAGCAATGGGCAATGCAGCAATGTGGACGGGGAATTCTGGTGACCTCCTTGGTGCAAATGGAGCCCACTGACTTGGCTCCTCCGAGAGCTGTCAGAGGAGAAGGACTTGCCTCTTGTCTGTGGTGGGAAAGCCCCAGAGATGGGAAAGGATGTCTGGAGGCCATCTCTTCCAACACCGCTGCTCAAACAGGGCTACCTAGAGTCTGTTGTCCAGGACCCTGTCTAGATGGCTTTTGGAGATCTCCAAGGATGGAGATGCCATGCATTTTGCATTTTCACCCTCGCAGTGAAAAAAGTGTTTCCTGATGAGAACTTCCTGTGTTTCAGTCACAGGCTGCAGAACGGATATCTGCTCCACCATGGACCTCCATGGGCTGCAGGGGGACAACCTACATCACCATGGCCTTCACCAGAGGCTGCAGGGTAATCTCTGCTCCGGTGCCTGGAGCACCTCCTCCTCCTCCTTCATTGACCTCGGTGTCTGCATAGCTGTTTCTCTCACATTTTCTCACTTCTCTCTCAGCTGCTGTTGCATAGCGTTTTTTACCCTTTCTTGAATATGTTATCGCAGAAGTGCTACCACCATTGCTGATTAGCTCAGCTTTGGCCAGCAGTGGGTCTGTCTTGGAGCCAACTGGAAGTGGCTCTGTCTGACATGTCTGACATTCTGGCATCTTCTCATAGAAGCCACCCCTGTAGCCCCCTGGCTACCAGAACCTTGCCATATAAACCCAATACAGGAGCCCAGAACTGGACACAGCACTCCAAATGTGGCCTCACCAGTGCTGAGTAGAGGGTAAGGATCACCTCCCTCAACCTGTCTTCAATACTTTGTGTAATGCAGCTGAGGATTTTTGTTGCCAGATACAAGCTAGTTTCTTTTGAGAGAGCTTGCACTGGGGGTGTTTTGTTAATTCAGGGTGGAATCTGTGGTGCATATGCACATGTATGTCAATAGTTCAAACATTGAAGTGTTTCCTTTGCACACTAAGAGCCCAGATTATGTGGCATCCAACTCTACTGATGTTAAATTTAAATATTCAGTGTTCTATAGATGGAGATGGTTCTATTGGGAATATCTGGATTATCTTAGAATTTGTTTTAACTTCGTTGGAGATGGCAACTTTTAAAATAACTTTATAATTTTTTTTTTAGGTTATATGGTAACATGTATATAAATGTTCCTGTTTGTTTTTTCTGTCCTATAGTTCAGGAACATATTTTTATTTTTCTGCACAGAACTTTATGTTGTTTTTTAATATTTTAGCATTCTGTGTAACAACTGATTATATTTATGATATGTAAAATAGATGGAATTTATTTATATTTTAAAGCAAATTTCTCGTCCTACAGCAAAGCCTGAGAGAAAGATTTTAACTTTGTCACATACACCTTGCACTGAGTCCTTCAGACACCTTCTTTCATCTTAACTGAGCTGTATCGGTGATAATTGCATAATAGTTTCTTTGTGTGCACCATCTGTAAGTGGAGACTATAAAAATGCTGAATTATCTGTGTTGATATAAGATGTGGCACATTTCAGACACATCTCAGATACCAAGAGGGAAAATATACAACGGATTTTTTTTCAGAGAGCAAAACTACTGTATTTTTAAAGGTTTGAGTTACACAGGAGTAATGTACAAGTAGTCTTCTGCAGGGTAGAGAACTTTTGTCCAGGAACTTGAGGATCTTGGGAAGGTGTGAGGAGAGATGCGAAGGGAAAGAAGAGAAAAACATAATTTCTTGTAAATATCACAAAACACATATTATTGTGGCTTCCTCTTATTCTAGATGTACCATGTCTCTCCTAGTAAATAAATTAAAAGAAGGGAAGAAAATCTCATTAGTATTTTGTTAGTGTATTTTCTTGCAGTGTGTTATAAGTGTGCAGTTCATCTTAGTGTTCTAGATTCGTGTAATCTGTACTTCATAAGGAAATTTGTTTTGCCTGAAGTGCTTAAATACAGTAATTGAAAAAGTAGCAAGTATGACTGTCTGCTTCTTTGATTAATAAGGATCCCTGACATTTCAATTGTGAATAAACCATTTAGATTTGGCTCATTTGCAAACATATTCATTATGAAAATATAATGGATACAACAGGAACCAGAGCATGAATCTGTCCATTTTTAAACTCCTTTAAGTATTGTTACTGAGCTTATTTTATATTCGGTGTCAGTTGAACTACATTTCTTTCTCCTGCTTTCTGAAAGCAATTGAGGTAGTTGTGTTGTTATCTTGAGTCACCAAAAATGCAGAATTGCTTGGGAACATAGTAGATTCTGACATTTTAACTGACTGTAAGTATTTTAATTATGGTTGCAGAGTTCTATGGTTTTTTTGTTTTTTCTTGGAATAGAAAAGGGAATTCTGTTTGCTTGACATTATCATAATACAGGGAACTGTTTAGTCTTTCACTTGGGAAATTAGAACAAAGAAAAATAAGTATTTGGTATGGGGGTAGTGTTGTTTACTTCGGAATAACACAATGCAACATAGCAAATCAATGTTGGCTCACTTTAGCTGAAAATAAATCTTGCAGTAGCTTGGCACTTTATTCTACTTTGTAGTAGAAACTTGAATCACAATCCACAGAACTAAAGGAAAGCTGCTCTTCACCAGAAATAAAAAGTCAGCACTTTTCTAGGCATGATGTAGTCAGTATGCTGCCTGTCAATTGATCTCAGATATTTAAATATAATAGCTGCATTGGCATATATGCTGTGAGCAGTAACACTTCAGCAAACTTGTTTAAAACACATAGCTAATTATGTGGGGTCTGACAAGCAGGTTTTCTTTTTCAGTCAAGGAACTTCTCATATAATGATTGATAGTTTTTGCATGCTGCTTTGAACCGTAGTAGAACTGCCTGTAGTGTTTCTCTCTCTATATATATATGCTAAATGAGTGAACAGTTGAGAGCAGTTGGGGCTTTCAGCTCTTCATGTTACAGAACTCCTCCTAAAGTAAAAAAAAAAAAAAAAAAATCCATTTACATTTGTGTTGCAGGTAAAGTAAGAACTATTTGCTACCTCTAGGAAAGGACAGTAGTTTGCTTTCAGAAATAGGGGTGAAATTGGAGACTTGGAATATTAGCTTTATAACAGTAAAACTATTTTATGTACTGAAAGTCCATATACATTTGTTTATACAGTGCAAGTTCCAGATGTTGGCATCAGGCTGTTTGCTCTCTTTCTGTGTGAAAAGAAATCGGTGCAGTAGCATCAGTGTCATTTTTGGAAAGTAAGGAAGAATCCTTACTGAGATGGAGCCTTCTTACAGAAGTTGTGAGAAAAATTGCAGTAGGAATCAAACAGTTGTTTTCAGCAAGGACAACAGGCCTGCTGCTGTAATGCTGCAAGGTTCTGAGCAGTGAAAGAATAAATAATTCTTGTGCCTCTTTTAGCTGGAGACAGGAAGGTATCATGCTATAATCCAAGCAAGGTGAATGAAAAGGTAGTGGATGGTGAACTTCATTATTAATAAGGCAAAGTTACATAAACTGGGACGTATGCTAAGTTATGTCTTACACCTTACCAACTGTTTTTGAACTAGCTCTTACTATTTCCACCTGCCAGATGGTGGAGTAATTTGAGACATCTTTCTGTTTTTATCTAAGAGCTTTCTTTTCATCTTCTATTTGTGAAGATGATGTACAGATCCAAACTCACTTTTTATTGGAAATTCTCTTACCTTAAAAACTTTTTCTTCTTACGTGTAGTGTTTCAAACTTAACCTTCCAGTCTACTTGCATCATTTTTGTCCTACTATTCTTTTGTGTACAACCACGGTGCATCAGATGCAGACAAACTGTTTTCATTCTTAAAGCCCGGTAGAATCTGGAACCAAACTGTCAGTAACACTCTCTCCTTAAGCAATCTTGTCAGCTGCTGCAGCCAATCAGTATGTTTTTTCACTTTCCATGTACGGACTTCTTAAATATAAGTGAAGCTATCTATAAGAAACTAAAACATTCCAGATTTTCTGATAAAATCTCTACTCTTTTGATGCCTAGAAAATAGCAATGGCTAAGCATCGGAGTGGCTAGTTAACCTGAATATAGGTTCATGTATTATCCAGTAGCTACTGATTTATTTGTTTTTTCATCAAGATGTTAGAAGAGTTAAGAAGAAATAAATGAGTAATGAAAGAATGTTGTTAGCATTGTTTAGGTTGGATTGAGAAATCTAGGCACTTAAGTATCTCTGCCTTTTTCAATCAATGTCTAGGTTGTCTTAGCAAAACTACCGGATTACTGATGTATTTGAGAATTAGTCACTGTGCTACAGCATAAGCATCATCTTTAGCATTTAGAATACAGGTAATCTGGAAAACAGTACCTTTTAAGACTGAGTATGTGGGCAGTCTATGTCAGAGAAACTCTGGTAACCAGAAAATAATCTTATTTACCACTAAAAGTACTTTGATGCACCTTTTCTGACTTTATAAAGGTATGTAATGAAATTTAGGAGGCAAGCAATTTACCTGTGCATCTTTTCTTCAGGAAATTGTATATATGTACACTTCTTTTCTCCAGGCTGAACAAATCCAGTTTGGTCAACCTTTCCTCCCACATCAAATATTCTTGGCCCTGACCATCTTCGGTGACCCTCAGCTAGACTTAATTTCTTTTCTTTTTTTTTTTTTTTTAACTGGGGAGTCCAAAATTGGACAGAGCATTCCAGATGCAGTCTCAAGTGTGGAACTGAGGCACTTGCTGGCTACACCCTTCCTAATACAGTCAAGGCTGCTGTTGGTTGTCTTTGCTGCAAGGATAGATCTACCTCTATCTATATATATATCTCTACCTTTATCTGTAGCGACCATGAAATGATAGAATTCTCGGTGAAGTAAGGAGGGGGGGCAGCAAAACCGCAACCATGGACTTCCGGAGGGTGGACTTTGGCCTGTTCAGGACACTGGTTGAGAGAGTCCCTTGGGAGACAGTTCTGAAGGGCAAAGGGGTCCAGCAAGACTGGATGTTCTTTAAGAAGGAAGTCTTAAAGGCGCAGGAGCAGGCTGTCCCCATGTGCTGTAAGAAGAACGGGCGGGGAAGACAACCGGCCTGGCTGAACAGGAAGCTCTTGCTGGGTCTCAGGAAAAAAAGGAGAGTTTACCACTTGTGGAAGAAGGGGCAGGCGACTCAAGAAGAGTACAGGGACCTCGTTAGGTCGTGCAGAGAGGAAATGAGAAAGGCAAAAGCCCAGCTAGAACGCAATCTGGCCGCTGTCATTAAAGACAACAAAAA
>NW_008795321.1:2950774-2961925 GCF_000699145.1 Aptenodytes forsteri | reverse complement strand
GAAGAGGCTGCCCAGGGAAGTGGTTGAGTCACCATCCCTGGACGTATTTAAAAGACGTGTAGATGAGGTGCTTAGCGACGTGGTTTAGTGGGCATGGTGGTGTTGGGTCGACGGTTGGACTCGATGATCTTAGAGGTCTTTTCCAACCTTAATGATTCTATGATTCTATGACTCCTTCCTGGGGCGAGATGGGGGGACGGCCCTCGTGCCAAAGGATTTTGTCAAGGAACTTAGGCAAGGAAAGGCTACGGGAGCGTCGTCTCCTTTTGCTCAGTTAGGAAGCATCCCCGTGGTGGAGAGAAAGCGGAACGCCAGAGGAAGGCCTCAGCCTGCGAAAGGCAGAAGTTGGCAGCTTTGAGAGGGCCATTTAGGGAGATCAGAAAGACATCAACATGTATGTGTTTCAGTGAAGCAAGTTAATGTCATGCATAATTACAAATACCAGCACAAATAAAGCATATGAGAGTTTTTTTCTATGATTTTCATTAGAAAAGACAGCACATAATATGCTGAGATTTGTACCTTTTAAATTTCACAGAAATAAATGAATAGATATTCCACTGTCAATCCATTAAACAGTTCAGTCCTTGCAAATTCTCTCTGCAATAAAACAAAGCTCTTTCAAAGTATCTTGAGAGACAAATGTTCTAGTAAAGTAAATGCTCTCAAGCCAGGGACAAATGTTCTACTATAGCAAATGCTGTCAGGCCAGGGATAGTCTTAAGTAGTCTTAAGAAGAGAAGGGACGCTGTCCATTGATACCTAAAGTATATCAGATTATGGCTTAAAACCATACAAGCCTCCTGATAATTAAGTCCCAAGCCACCAATTTGTGGTTGGTTTAGGACGTGAAGTTATTCAAAATAGTAATTTTAAAAATTCTTCCATTGTAAGTTCCATACTTTTGGGTTCCAGACCCTCATGTGAATTATTTGGTCAACTCTTTACACCAGAAAGTTTGCCTTTCCTTGAAATAGTTCAAAAAAATGCTTTTCAGTTATGGCAATTCAGAGGATGCATCTACATGATACAGCGCAGACAGAGATGAGCAAGCTATGCCAATGTTCAGGGCTGACTGAAGCTCCAAGGCTGAGTTAATTACTCTGGTCCCAAGGAGGAGTTCACATGCCCTGCCCAGAGGATTCCAGATAATTAATGTATGAATGTGATCAGTAAAGAAGCTTTGCACTGAAGTGATTTCAGTTCACAAAACTTTGGCTCATTCTGTACCTCATCCAAGGTAATTTCTACCTTGTTTCTGGTGCTTTTTATACTTTTTAGTCAGTGCTTCTGAGCAGAATGCACTTCTACCCTTTGGAATATTTTTTAAGTATTACATAACTTTAACCTTCTTTTCTTTTTTTCATACGCTCTTTCAGCAGAAACATAAGCAAGTGTAAGGGTAAGTTAGGATATAAGGGTAAGTTAAGAGGAAGGTATAAGGATAAGCCAGGCTTATCTGTTTGGCTAGACAGCTGCGAGGTGCAGAATTACAGAAGATGTAGATGAGTATGATGAAGTTGCATATGGACACAACTAACTATGTGTCCTTGTCCCTTTCCACACTTCCTGCTTGTTGACATCTTAAGTATGTTTTAGTTGCATTGTAGTTCAGAATTATCTTGCACTGCCAGTGCTTTCCTCTCCATTCTGCAGTGAGTTGGCACCATACCAAGCAGATTTCCAGGTGCAGCGATGGTGTGAATTGTTGCAGCTATTATTGCTGGGTAACTGGGGACTGCTGTAACGGGAATATTCTGAGAGACACCAGCCAAATCTCCAAATTTCAGGCAGGCATTTATTTATGCTCAATTACTAGCCAATTAGTCTGTTAAAAGCTAAGAATCAAGCATTAATCAAATACATTAGTTAAGCCATAGGTTTACAGTACCATAAGTCTGATGGTTATCGTTGGCTCTGATAGCCGTAGTCTTTGATGGTTCTTAGTCTCTGAGGTCAAGATGACCAGGCTTGTGAGCTCTTTGACACGGAAAACTGGAATGAAACTGGGCATTTTTTTCTTTTTCCCCGGGCTCCACTGGGTGTCACTGGCATTTAAACATTTCTCTGTGGGCCAAGACCAATCTGGTCCAAAGGCAGCCTCATGGGCGTTGGCCTATTCTGGTTTCTTCAGAGGGATATTACCTGTTTGCAGACTGCTTTCCAGTTATCTGTTTGCTTCAAATAGTTGCAAACTATGCCAGGCAAGCAAATATGACAAAATACTGTACTTCCGATTCTAATTCAAACAGTCTTTTTAGGTGTCTGGGTGTAAGGCAAAAAAGATTTTTTTTCATTTTTCTGTTTTAAAGCAAGCAGTATTACATCTGGGAGCAAGAATAAAAGGATATGTTTCACAAATAGGCCTTCACACTACAGGAAAGGAAAGCTCCAGTGAAAGATATGTCCAATCCCTCCATCTTTAGCAGGGTAAAGTAATCACTAACTCATCTGCTGACCCACATGACATACATCCTTCTCTGGCAAAATAACATTGCAGATTGAGGAAGATAGGAGCGGGAGAAACTGGTGAGATTTTATCCAGTCCATTTATTGTTTAAGCGGATTACATATAGTTATCCCTGCATTAATCCTACAGATATCCCAGTTGTAAGCCTATTTGCATGTCTCCCAGTTCAATAGGCAAAGGATTTGCTTTGGCTTGCTTGTTTGTTTTAAGCCAATATTTTTATTTACTGGTGTTAGTGTTATTGCATTCTTGTTGAAATCTCCT
Organism: Aptenodytes forsteri; assembly: GCF_000699145.1. Taxonomy (NCBI): domain Eukaryota; kingdom Metazoa; phylum Chordata; class Aves; order Sphenisciformes; family Spheniscidae; genus Aptenodytes; species Aptenodytes forsteri. The sequence continues at coordinate 2,959,191 of NW_008795321.1, read as the reverse complement.
TTCTCGATATTTCCATGGATAAAAGACAACTGTCTTCTGTATTCAGTAACTGAATGGATTTTGCATAATTCTTCATCTTTTCTGTTATGTTTGCCAGACCCTAACCCTGATGTGTTTAGAACATTCTTCTCCAAATAACTTCCAGTGTGTCAACAGTGTTTTTAAGTGAGATTCTCAAATCTCAGAGCAGTATTCTATATCTTGGTAAGTCAGGAAAAGAGTATCATGTAGTAGAAATAGGAACAGTGGAGAGTAAGTGTCCAAAAGCTGGTATAATACTGTCAGAAGATGTGATACTTTTTTTCTTTACACACTCCTGTTTGACATAGACATATTAGTAGAATTTTCTAGCATAGACTTAGTTTTGTTCATTGCTACTAACTACCAAAACACTAATTTTTTTAAGAATATAAAATATGCATTGTACTGTAATGCAATTCTTCCAGCAAAGATGGCAAAAATAGAATATAGAATTTCACTTATGAAGGTATTGCATACATAGGGTGTGATCACATAGTTATCTAGTTACTGTAGTATATACACTAGGTACTTCAGTTAAATGTTGCATGGATTAGGATTATAATATCAATATCAATGCTGTCTGCATGAAAATCATGTGAACTGTGTGTGAGCCTGTAACACTAATTCCAATGTTTTGAACTGCTTCAACTTCTCAGAAGATTAAGTAGTACTGAAATTTATGCATCCCTAATTAAAAGAACCCAAAGCTTTAGCCATTTGGAATCTGATAATTTTGTGATGGGTGGACTTTGAAGTAATCTTTATGTAGTTCAGAACAAAGGGAAGGGTGCCTCTCTTCCTTCTCTTTTTCCCTCAGACACAGAATTTCATATTAGAACTGTTGTTCTCTAATTTGATGTAGCATAGCAGGAACATGGTGTTTTTTACTTTTAGCTGTTTAGCCATTCATTCTGTAGATGTTCCTAAATTTAAAGGAAATATTTTAATATTGGACCACTTTCCATCTCTTGAAAGCTCTAAATAGCTGGGCTTAGAGCCCTTTAAGAGCTTTCATCAGTTTTTATCCTTCTAAGTCCTCTTTACCATCTGTTTATAAATTCTAGTTTAGCAAATGGCATTGATGGGAACCTGAATCTGGTGTGGTGAGGTCATTAGTGGGTGAAACCTGTTTTTCTCTCTCTACTTGTACCATTCCTATTTCTTTATTTTGACTTCCCCCATCCCTACTCATAGGGGAACCCTGGATTGTCACCTGTCTCATCGTCTGTTTTTTTACTGCTGCTGAGGTGATGGGTAAAGGAAGAAAGTTAACAACACAGTCATTGGGACAATAATCCAGGCATGAAGTCTTTCCTTCTCTGCACCTGGTGAGGAAATGGCTAAGTGAAGCATTTGGAACATGTCATAGCACATTACTAATTTCATAACTTCGAAGCATGAAGTGTTAGGTGGCCTTTAGGGGTAATCACAATATAAGTAATCAATAATAATAATGGCAGTTTATTTAATAACTGTCATAGTATATCTGCAGGTTAGTTATGACATGGGCTAAAGCTGAGCTGACTCTTCAGTGGCGCCCAGTGACAGGACAAGAGGCAACAAGCTCAGACTGAAACCCAGGAAGTTCCCTCTGCACATGAGCAAAGACTCTTTTACTGTGAGGGTGACCGAGGACGGGCACAGGTTGTCCAGAGAGGTTGTGGAGTCTCAATTCTTGGCTATATTCAAAATCCATCTGGACATGGTCCTGGGCAGAAGGCTGTAGGTAGCCCTGCTTGAGCAGGTCCCTTCCAACCTCTGGGGCCATACTGTGGTTCAGTGGAAATAACACAGGAAGCATTACAAACAGAAAATTTGTAACATGGAGGTAACACACAGAGAACAGAAACGATTTCCTATAAATATTGCTCATTCTGTTAATAAAGTAGATGTCTCCAGCTATAATGTTTTGACTTTTTCATTTTATGTTTTGATCTGTCGAGTGATGAAAACAAAACACCACCTGCATTTTCACATCAATTTTTCTCCCTTTGTTTCATTAGTATCAGGTTCACACTCTTGATGAAAGGAGTGCAGCACATTATCATATTAAGGGGAAAAAAAACAACCCCAGAACTGACGTATGAAGCAAAATCTAAACCTACTTTCAGAACTGTAGAATTGACGCAGAAGTGACAAACTGTTTTGTACAGGTGGTGCTCCTGCTTTCACATTCTTCCTCAGAAAGCACTGGCTATAAGGCAAAGTGCCTTGAGTGGTGATCATCAGTGCTTGAAGTATTACATTAATGTCCTTTTCCCACCCTGCCCTGGACCAACAGGCAAAAACAAGGATAAAATTTCATAAAACTACATTTTGTTGTCAAGTATTTTGAAAGGTGTGAAGAAGTAGCGTTATACATGTTAGACGTTGTAATTAATTCTGCTAATATCAGTGGTGCAGCGGAGTAAGATCTTGGCTCAAGATAGAAATTCCATTTGATATTGTAACTATCATTCTGCATAGAGTTATTTTTGGGAGATCGTGAACATGCTTATCCCAGACATGAAAATTATGTTATAATATTAAAGACAGGTGCCTTAGTATAGGAAAAGTACCCAAATACTATTTAAGGTAGATAACACTTGACTAACTGTGACTTAAAAGCCATACTATACTCAACTTAGCAGTGTAAACATTAAATGAGTACGCTAAACTTACATAAAAGTTCTGTATTTTATTTAATTCTTCTATCAAAACTTGTTTCTGGTTAAACACAACAAAATACCCATCCCAACAAGGAAGTTTCCTTGAACTTCATCCTAGTGAAGACTGTTTCCTAGAGACATTTTCATTTCTAAAAGAAACAAACTATAAAGTCAGATAGCTTGAGTCTCTCTGTTGCTGCACTCCAGTCATATGAGCTATCCCACCACATCTCTGTGATCCCAACAAGATTATAGCCCTGCAGATGCACACAGGTCTCTAATTCCTCATGTTTATTCACCATGCTGTCTGTGAGCCCTTTGCACACCCCTTGGTGTATTGAGCGCTTCAGAGAGGCACCTCAGTATACTGATTTCCCAGAGAGGGTCTGCATGGTTTCCTTACAAAGATGCCTTGTAGCCACTTCCTTGCTCACATGCAAATGCTTGAGGTGACCCTGCTTAAGCCTTATTTTGTTGATTATGTGTTCCCTTTCATTCACATCACCCCAGGCCCTTTGCTTGTCAATCCTGTCTACCACTCTTTCACAGGGCTGCTGGTAGCTCTTTCCCTCCCCACATCATTCCTGCTTTAAGTCCCTTCTTACCAAGTCAGCCATCCTGCTGGCAAAGATCCCTCTGCCCCACTTAGTGAAGTGGATCCCATCTCTCCTAAGCAGATGTTTTCCTCAAAGAGGGTCCTATGGTCATAGAAACCAAAGCCCTGTTGCCAGCGCCAGTTCCACAACCAATTGTTGACACACAGTATCAATGCCCTCCTCCTCACACGCTTTCACCCAGGATGAAGGACAACATCACCTGGGCTTTTCCACTCATAGAATCTCCAGTGGACAAACTAATGCCTTAGAATAGCATAAATATAATTGTTTGATTTGCTAGTTTTGTTTCTTGTAACAGTTGTACTTGCTAGTCTTGTCACAACAAAAACTTCAGAAGTTTTGTTTTGTCCTCTTGTTTGTGAATGTAATCTTGTTGCTGATGTGTATTGATGTGTAGGGCTGATGTCTAATACTGATATGTTGTCCACCAAAAGTAAATACAATTTTGAAGTTTTTCCAGGTAAAATTAGTAGGCAGATCAAAGTGAGAGAGTCATGAAGGAGTCATTCAGCCTAAGCATCCATGTGCTGTCTGTGATCTGCTGGAAATATGGAATTTCACTATGATAATTGTTGACTAGTACTGTTCTTAGGTACTTAATAATCTGATTGTCAAGACACTGCTTTTTGATCTTAGAAATTTCTTTGAACGAGTTACTAAGAGTTACCACTGGCATTGGTCCCTTTCAGTGTGTATCTCTCTGTACTTCCCTCTTCTGTTACTCTGCTATTGTAGGGTTTTGCTATTGGAATTTTTATGTGAATCTAGAGAATCAGCTTATATACTTCATTCGGTGCCATTCAGTTAACTATTATACCTCCCATAAATCCATGAAAAGCTGAAAAAAGAGTAATGAAATTAATGTTGCTAACTGAAATATTTAGCAACTAGTCCTTATATCAGCAGAGTCCAGCAGCCTACTTTGGTATCCCTAAGACCCTTGGGAGAGAACAAACAATCAAGTAGTGTTTAGTAAGAAACTGGTATTCTAACATGAGAATACATTAGTATCTAAAATTATTTATAGTATTTTTTTTCCTGTGAATAGCATGTATAAACTGCTTTCTGCTTTATTGCTGACACATATAAATGGTTCCTTCGAATTCATAACAATGCTTGTTTGAAGGCAATTATTCATAAAATTTTTGTTTACACAAAAATTGAAAAGGAATGCTTATCTAAAACTCTAGTGTATTATTGAAATGCATTTCCATTTATACTATTGTTCAGGAACAATCATTCTGTATTACTTGTTGAAACTTGATGTTCTGAGAAGTTTTCCTTTATTGTGAAATACATTATGTTGCCAGAAATTCTTAATGAGTATATTGGTGATTCTTCATTATAAACAAAAAAGATCTTAAGATTAGCCTTTTATTCTGACCATTAAAAGCCTTCCGTTACTGCATGTGATTATGAGATCTCGTTCACTTTACCTTCTGTGATGTTTTATGTAGCCTTCTAGAGGAGAAAAAAGAAATTTCCTGCTGCACTTGAAAGTAAATTACAGGCTTTCATTTTCTGCATTTAATTAAAGCCTGCTACATTATTTGATCTAGACAATAAAGTATATGTAGCTGAACAAAACTTTGCAAACTCTGGTAGCTTAAAAAAGGTAAATTTAGTTCAGGATGAAGTAGTCCAGGAACAAAATAAACAGTAATCATTAATCTGACACATTTTAACAATCTCATGTGATAAGTAATTGATCAAGTTACACTCTTAAACCATTCAGTCTTGATATTTCAAGTCTAGAAAACAGAAGCATTCCAACTGAGAATTTGAGCGTATTAAAAAAATTCTTTAGGGAACCTTACAGACAACATGAAATTGCACAAAATATACAGGCAAGGGGTAATTTTCAGTATAGTAGCTTTGCTTGAGTTCTGCCCATTAGACTGAAGAAATACTAATCTTGTCACATTCAGCAGCTGGGCTTGGGCAGTATCTTTTTCCCACTTGGAGGGATTAATCAGCCTTCTTTCAGAATGTGGCCTGTTTAGCTTACATTCACATGATGCAACAAGTGCTGGCTATACAAAGCAAAACCATTAACAGGCAGGCGTGTCCAACTGCTTAATAAGCCAGAATAAAAAGAATCTTTGTCAAACATTCATCTGTTGCTTGTGATACACCTGACCATCCCATTAGGCAAGGATGACGTCTTTTCTACTTATATGAAGTATCAGTGACAAATGGAGAGACTTTATTTAGGTTATAAAAATGTGTTCATGTAACTGCTCAGTATTGATGCAGTGTAACCTCACTAACATGGTGCTAGAAAAACTTCTAGTGAATAGGCAGATGATAAAGGTTGACTGTCAAACATATTGTATGGCATCTACAAGGAAAAATCTATACTAAAGAATTGCATTTAGGATAGAGACTTAGAGCAGAATAATGGAAGCAACCTAAACACTTCTGAATGAATTGATATTAAGTCACTAGGTTTATTTCTGCTTAGGCAAAACTGATGACAAAGTTTATATTCCACAACTATGCTTTAGCTATCCTAGTTTACCTACTGATAAATCAGTCTATAGAGCAACCAGTTAAGCTGTCTTATCAGATTATTAATGAAAGTATTACGGGTTCTGAGGTAAAGAAGCACATCAGATTGTATGCTTAAATATAGGCTGTCACCAAATTGACAGTGTGGAGTTAAAATGGACTCAGTTGCCAAAACACTTTAATCAAAAACATATGTGCAGTTTACAAATTACATGGCTTCCCTGTCCTGTGGATGGGATAACATAGTCTGAAGTTTGGTAGGTCAGTTTAGCAGTGCCAGCTATACAGTGGGCAGTCCTAGGCTGGGCCATGGGTTCCTCTGGGGTCTCTCCAGTTCTCTCTGGGTGTCCTCTTCCACCTAACCCTGTATTCTCTCTCATGTGTCCCGATATGTCTCTGGTCATCGTCACTTCCAGGACTGGGCAGACAATACCCGATTCTTGACTATCCCCATTCAGCATCCTTCAGTGCCTAACAGCAGACTGTCTGTCAGCTGTCGCTGGCACTTGCAGTCTGCACATCTCAAAGCTTCTCCACAGTGACTGACAGCTGGTTTACAACCAAAGTATCCTCTCTTCTTATAATGAAGCTTCTCCGTTTTCCTAATGGGCTAATGCTAATGTCAGCCAGGCACAATCCATGACAACTGCTGCAAGGAAATGAACACATTATGTTCCTCACTTAGATGAGAGTACCCGGCTCTGGTTTCTTGAGCATCTTGAATTGCAGCTGTAATGATCAAGTACTGCCTGAGATGTGACATAGCAATTAACAGATATATGGCAATATGGAACAGTCTCTCACCAGTCAAAACTGTATTTTACTGTAGTAGTATTTCTCCTCCCTTGCAGTGATTGACATGTTTGTACACTGTAATCACGAAAGTAATATATAGTCAACTAAAGCTAAGGGCTGATATAAAATAATGACTTTTAATTCTTTTGAACTGTTTACTTTTGCTTCCCATTGGAGCTGCAGTATCATAAATAATCATTTGTTGGAATTGATGGCTTAAACTGACCCGTTTAATTGTGCTCTGAAACTGACTGGAAGTGCTTTTATAGCAGAGAGGTGGCTTAGGAAGTTACTCCATGTTTAGCTTTTGATTTCCATTATTCGGCCAGCTTGCCAATGTTTTTGTCTGGGTTACATATAAGAGTGAGTGCAGGCTTGCTCAGACAGGCTGACTCTTTTTTTTACTTCAATTTAGAAGGAATTTTCCAAGTCAAAGGTAATGGGCTGAGAAAAAAGTACAAATGATTAATGAGCTAAGGTGAAGGTACATCCCTAAGTCAGTAGACACATTCATCAGATTATTCTGATGCTTTTGAAAAATTTTAAATGCTTAATTGGCAGAACTGTTGTTTTGACCAAACAGCACTGTGCCTACACTACACATTTTTTCTTCTTCTCTTTATTTTTCAATATTTATGCATAAAGCATTGCCCAATGACTTCTATGTATAATTGTAGAAAATAGCAATTACAAAAAGAGATTGTTTTCTTAGTAATTTCAGTATAAAGAAATTAGCCTTTGTTAAATAATAGTTGGCTTTGCTTTCTAAATAGGAAGAATATTTATTAAAATCTCTGACTTCCTTAAGTGAAAGATCATTTACAAGTCAGTTAAATGGATTTTGCAGTTCATCGTTTCCCTTAAAAGCCAACCGGAAATTGCATTTCTTCCTTTAAGAATGTTGATCTTTTTACAGCTTAGGTTCTTTTTTGTTAGCAGTGACTTCATGTTGCACACGGACTGAGTAAAACATGAACTACGCATATTTAGAAAATGGTTACAGTGTTTAAGTATAAAACTAAAAGACCCAACTCATTAGTATTTCATTAGGAATGTTGCCATTGCCTATGTCATTTGTTATGTTTTAGAAACCCCAGAAAGTACTTGGCGTCCTGTTGTGCTGTGCTGCGACTCTCTTCAAAAGGTATAATAGTCACTGTTATGGTTATTTCCATATATATGTTTAGGCATATGTATATAAAGCATAAGTTCCCTTTTTGCCTTTATTTGCAAAAAATAGTTTTCTAAATTTCTGACTCAGTTTATTTAAGCTCATACATTTACATTGTGGAGGAGTCTGGTCTAGTGTACTTAAGGATGTCTTATATTGCACAATGTCTTGTTAATTTATCTGCAGAAACTTTAAGATGATTGCACATTGGAAAGTAAAGAAAATTTTCTTTCTGCATGTTATTACTGGAAGTTAAATGTTCTCGTTAATATTGCATGTTATTACTGGAAGTTAAATGTTCTCGATAATATTGGAATTAAGGGAAAAACTATTGGTTTTCAGTTAGGGTGGACTGAAACTGGAACTGTGGCACTGATTTTAGCGTTAAATAACTTTATTCTGGGTTTTATACAGCATTTTCTGTAGGCAAAAAAAGGTATGAAATTTTCTATTTTACAGTAAACATAGAATCACAGAACCATAGAATAGTTTGGGTTGGAAGGGACCTTTAAAGGTCATCTAGTCCAACCCCCCCTGCAATGAGCAGGGACATCTTCAACTAGATCAGGTTGCTGACAGCCACGTCCAACCTGACCTTGAATGTTTCCAGGGATGGGGCATCCACCACCTCTCGGGGCAACCTGTGCCAGTGTT
>NW_008795321.1:2931282-2948625 GCF_000699145.1 Aptenodytes forsteri | reverse complement strand
TCATGGCTATTCTTCAGAGACAGCTCTTCACAACCTCCCCATGTCTTGATGTAGAGGGCAACCCCTCTGCCCCTTCTTCCTTGCCTGTCCCTTCTAAAGCCTATAGCCACACTCCAGTCATGGGATTCACCCCACCAACTCTCAGTAATGGCAACTAGGTCATAGTTTTCTAGGCACGGTGGCTTGATAGCCACACTCCAGTCATGGGATTCACCCCACCAACTCTCAGTAATGGCAACTAGGTCATAGTTTTCTAGCAGCACGGTGGCTTCCAAGTCCTCCATATTTATCCTGTGGACACCCATTTTCATTGTTAGGATTTTTAACATTTCAATAGTCATCTGTGAAGTTCTATTCCTTTTTTCTTTTTATTTTGTATCCTGATTTTTGTCAGACATGCTGGAAAGTAGAGGGTTCAGTCAACATGATAACTCTGAGAGTCTGTTGATGAATCTCAAATAGATTTGATCAACAATTTATCAGTCTTTCTGAATATTTCAGAAGCAGCAGTTAAATCTGTCAGGTACCATAAGCATGGTTCCATGGAGTTTAAACCAATGATGGTCCCAGTTGGCAAGATCCTGCCTCTAACCCCTGTCCCCATCCCAAATTTTTATACGTGTTTCCTGCTTTGCACTGACTACATTTGAATGCAAGGCGAGTCAGAGGTAGTTGGAGGGAGGGACTGCAGAAACCCAGCTCTAAATCAGCTTAAACTGCTGTGGAACCCAGCCTTGAAAGGAAGGTCTCTTGTTGCAGCTGGTTCAGTTGTCGAGCAAGAAGAACATTGAATTTTCTGAGAGGCTCTGAGGTCTTTTTGGTACAGTAATGAATTTCTCCTACCTTATATTGGTATGCCCGTGAATAGACACATTTTTTATTATGATTTTGTCTCAAAAAATATTGTAGGGTTTTTTTTGGGGGGAGGTTGTTATTTGTTGAGGCGGGGGGAGGGGGATTAAAATCTAGTTTCTTCTCTGTCAGCCACCTGGGTCTGTTCAGTTAAACTAAAAAAATCACCTGGATAGGGCGTTCCAAGTATTTGTAGATTTTTTCATATAAACCTCTTTACGCATGTTAGTGACTTTGGTCCTCAGGTTGCCAAAGTATTCTGTAGCTAATATAGATTAATAGGGATTAAGGGCAGTAAAATTTTTAGATCACAGAACATTTGGTTTACAGACTAGAAGTTTGTATTTGTTTACTGTAATTCTTCACAGAAGCATACAGTCTTCTGTTTTGAAGGTACCAGATGAAGAAGAACCTGCCTCATCTGGTTATTTTCACTGGTTAATCATCCACTGCTTAAAAGAAAATTAAAAAAAAAAAAAAAGTCTAATTCCTGATTTTGAATTAATTTTGGTTTGCCACTCAGTCAATTGTATTGTCATTTCTGCTGTGCAACATCGAGGAATCCTGTAGTTCCCAGTCTATGTTTCCTGCGAAGGCATTAAGTCATCCTCGGTTGTCTTTCTGATAAGTGTTCTTTTGTAAGGCATTTTCCTTGATTCTCGAACCATTTCTGTATTCTATCCAAGTTTCTATTGTTCCCTTTAAATGTCAGAACCACAATGTTAGGCACTTTTCTACCACATGTATGAATTTGTATATGGTTTTAGTGTTGAAAAGTTTATTCTCAGATTTTAACTACAGTGGTTGCTTTAATGCTTTCTACTGAAGAAGGTTATTTGAGTTGCTTTTTCACTGTGACTCATTAAATGCTTTTCAGAGTTTGCTTTCCGGATTACAGCCCTTCATTCTGTGGCCTGCTAGAAGTTTGACTTTGAATGTATAGAGTTTTTAGTGTAATTCAGTAAGCCAGAGAAAAAACAGTTTTGAATGATGACCAGTTATTTACAAGCTGAGAGAAGATTTGCTGCTGATTTTTCTGAGTTATTCCTAAAGTGACAAAACTCAGAGAAGCGATATATGTTTCTGCACATGTAAATAAAAGATATTTTGAATATAAATAAGATTGGTATTAGCTAATTTTAAGATCCAAATAGAGATATGTGACAAATTAGTGTGCTAATATAAGTGACCAAATAAAAAAATTAATGCACTAACCTTTTAATTTTTACATCTTAATTTTATTCAGAGATCACGATGCAGACATCAGAGGCTGGGTCGGATACAGGTTCAACTGTGACTTTACAGACATCTGTGGCTGGCCAGGCAGCAGTGCCCACACAGGTAGTACAGCAAGTACCAGTTCAGCAACAGGTAGGTGGCTGTTAGTTTTGGGAAGATTAAAAAAAAAAAAAAAATTCAGGAAGGATAGTTCATCACAATGTAGTGAAGAACTTGATTTTGTACAAGGCTGCTAAATGAACTCTCTTGTTCTGCTTTTATCAATTTTATTTTGCTGGAATTAAAATAGCCAGAGAAAGGCAAGCTGTTTTCAGGATCTGTTCCGTAACTAGAGCATCTGACAAGCACCAGTAGTACACATACATGATTCTAACTGTAGGTTATTATGGAATTCATGTAATAGCTCATAGGCATTTACTTTAATTTATGTTACTGAATATTTACATTTTTTCCTTTAAATAATGAATAATGAATATATTTCTGATATTATTGGCTGTATCATTTCTCCTTTCATTTGGATGTCCAAGTAAGTCAAATACAAATGTAAAAATTATAAGCACTGTCCTTTGCATCTCTAGGCTTGACTCCCTGCAGATCTTTGTACAATGTCATTAAAGTATTTGTAGTGTGACAATAGGTGATACATGATGTGCATTTGCCAGGGAAGTAAGACAACTTTCTAGTAGCCAGCACAGTGCATACCTCTGTTACATGAGATGGTCACTCACCTATGCAGCATTCACAAGCTTTGGAAGGAGTGGTGGCTGAAGAAAATAGGGAGGAAAAAAGGAAAAAGTATGGAGGTAGAAAACAGGGACTGAATGTGAAAGCCATGACAGCTGTCCAAGACTTTTCCAGAATACACAGAAATTAGCTGTCCATGTGACAGGTGCTCTGGGTGACATCTGATGTTGTTTTTCATCAAAAACTGACTTCACAGTTTCAGAATCAATAATATGAGAACCGGACATAGTTTATTAAATAGTGTAATATTGTTTCTGTGCCCATGGAGCACTTTGCCCTAAATTAAATTCTTCAGCATTTGTTAAGTTTAGTTCTAAAATTCCAGGTGGTGCATTTTTATGTATATTTTACACTCTCTCATACATTTCACTAGCGTTTTTTTCTTGATGTACAGACTCAATTTATAATGCCTCATAGTTCCATTACTATAGTTTCTTCTTATATCTTCATGCATCTTTCAGGATGCAAGCTTGTTTTTAAAAAAACTGATTCAGAAAAGCATTGAATTTGGACTTACAAAATTTTATTTAAATGCTTGTCTTTGTGTATTTGCTCAGAATTCACCACTAGTGAATCAAGAATTGTTTGAAATATTTTCTCCTGAGTTCAGATTTAAATAGCGCTCTCTCTCTTTACTTGAATGTTGATTAGGATAGAAGCTTTTGAATACTATGTTAGGTTTTAATTGAAGCTTCCATGATGCTTGAACTTAGCTAACCTTTCTAGGAGATTTTGTCTGGTTAACTCTTTTATAAGGTTTGTGAAGTGCAAAACTTTTTTTCTTTACGAAATACGATCTCGATAATTTGTCTGATTTTTTTTTTTTTAAATGTTCTCTCATGGTGCCAGATGTTTAATATATGTAGTTTATGAGATTTGTTCTTTGTTATTCCTGTGTTTCAGCTTTTCAGATAAAAGATGGCAATTTGGTAGTGCTACACAGTTGCTTGTTTTAAGCAAATAGGATATACATATGATGGTCTAATATTACATACTGAATTTTATCCATGTGAAGTACTGATCAGTGTGAGGGATTGAAGATTGGTAACCAGCTAGTGGCATATAGGATACTTTATAGTATTGTAGTTCTAATAATTGGATTGATTGAACTGTAAGAATAGGATCTTCTATGCATTTCTCTTCTATTTTTGTCACAAGCAAATGAAGAATGAGCAGGGCTTTGGTGTTTATAAACTTTGCTTGTGCAAAGTTTCTGCCTCCCTGGAAACTTCTAGGATAGAATTGGCTCCTTATTTTCCCACATAAATAATACATTAATCTTTGTCACTGACTGTCTGTATCTTTTCTGAAGTTATTCCAGTTGTCCTGTATTAATGTAATACTCATGTCAAAACACAGAAGCCCAGGAGTAGATTGTTTTTTTTCTTGCTTGATTATACCTTAATGACAACAGGAAACTGATTTTTTTTTTTTTTTTTGTGCTATCTGAGTACGTAAACTGTCCCTGATCAACTTTAGCTGTGTCTCCTTTAGTACTGCTGCTTCTGAGTATTCCCTTTCATTGAATACTCCATCATTATTTTGGATTATTTTTCCCTGTGGGGATATTAGATTATATTTTTCCAGTTGACTCCTAACACTGACCGTAGGAATCAGCATAATGTTTCAGAAAGGAAAGCTAAGGGATCAACCCAGCCAAGGAAGAGGATTTTCTTCAAAATTTTGCAGGGATTGAAGATGCAACAAGAATGTTGGGAAATCCAATGCAAACAGTGTTGCAGTGATTAAAACACATTATGTGTGAGAGATTTGTGTAGAGAGAGAGGATAGATTACGGAAGTGGATGTGTGGTGAAGGAGAAAAGGAAGAGTGAAGATGTGAATGTGATATGCCAGCAGGAAATGTGATGAAGAATGTGGGTGGGATAGGTAATTTCAATTGTAGGGTTAAAAAAAAAAAAAGGAATATCAAACATTGAAACAATCACTGTGTTGAGGAAATTGTAGGTGTGATCTGCCCTGAGAAATTATCTGTGTGTAGGTCGCATTTGCCTAAAGGTAATACCGAATTTATGTACATTTGATAGGAATGGGCCAATTTGCCTAAAGAAAATCAGGAGAAAGAGTGCTAATTTCATAAAGTCATTCTTTTGATGGCAGTGGGGGGGCTTATTTCTGCACATTCAAAGTTACCAACGTTGAAAGTTGGAGGGAAGGTTTTAGGTGCATAGTATATAAGATATGCTTTTGGGTTTTTTTCTGTGGTTTATGAGAGATACTCAATAATGTCAGCTGTATCCAAACTATGTGTGAATATTCACATTTGGATTATATTCTCTTGTGAATATAATTTACTAAAACAATAGGGCACTTCTTGAATTTTTTTAAATTCAAAGATGCTGTAACATAAGTGTCTGTATATGCAACAATTTGGCATAAGCTGAAACTTCTGTATTATATTTACAGTAATTTATTAGTACTTTTTAGTGAATAATGCCATTTTAGATGAATAATGCCATTTTAGATGAATTTGTTTCTAATTAGTATTAAAGCAGTGTATAGTATTTAATTTTTCCTAGTGAGGTCTTTGTTTCCCATGTTTCCATTCCTGTATATACACCATACTTAAATGACATCTCATGCATGGATTAATTTGGGGTTGTTTTCATGGCATCAGTGTTTTATTTATGCTCACAAAATGTATGATATCTTTTTCAAAATGAAATATTTTTGCCCTGAAGAAGAGCAAGCTGAGTAAGTGGAAAGGTGAACTAAGAGCTTTGTCCTACAGCTGTGTTTGTACTGAAGCATCCTGTCTTTTGAGCAAACAGCGAAAGAGTAACTTTTGATATTTTCAGCTAAAACAAATCCCTAATTTGCATATAGCTAGTATAAATATGGAGTTCATAAAAGTCTGCTGTGATGCTCCAAAAACAGGAAAAAAAAAAAGAGGCACCATTAATGAAAACCTGGACTTTCTCTCTGGTAAAAGTGGTACTGGTGGCAGCTGGTTTCATGCAGCACAGCAGCTGTCGTTTGAGATGGGATAGAGGGGAATGGTAAGGGGACAAACATATCCACATGTAACCAAAAAGCAACAAGAGTAAGACCAAAAAAGATGGGAGTGTAATTAAATTCCATTTTAATAGCCTGAGGAATTTTCTTAGTCTTTTGTTTCCTCAGACACAGGGATTTTTCACTAATGTATCATTGGTTTTTCAACAGGCACTCTTTAGTACAGTGCAGTAAGCTTCTAAGGATTCAAAATTAACCTCACTTTGTAGTTTATGCCATGCAATGTGGAAGGATTGGAGAAATAAAACTAAAAATAGTCATATAATCTATTTTATAAAAGTATATCCATGCATAAGAAGTTGAGCAATGCAGTTCTTCATATTCACCATACAAGATGGCCATCACGTTCACAAAGCATTGTATCATTAACTGGAGATGCAGACTTCTGCTAATCAAAATTGCTCTTTAATACAAAATCATGTTAAGCATATGAAAAACATAATCATGAACTGACATTATCCATTATATAAATATGAATGTGCTTAGAATATTACAGCATGTGCTATTTATGCATTGCTTGCCAAAAGTAATCCAGACTAATGAAGGTACAAAAATTATTTTTATCTCTGAGAACAGAAAATGATGCACATCCAAGTTGTTTGCATAGGCACTGTAGATAATTATATTTTCTTTTTTAAATGGAATTTAAAAATCCTTATATATTTTGCCCTATTGTTCTACTCCTTGCTTAGTAGTACTTTGAACATAAGCACTTCTTTTTTGAAATCAAAATTCTCTCTTAAATTTTGGTTTTATGCTTCAGTGTAATTTCTGCATTTCGGTATGCTTTTATGCACTTTATTTTTGTTGACAAACTCTCATAGGTACAATATAACTTAGTCCTTTATTTGTTCCTCTGAGTATAATTAAGAATGTAATTTATTTTCCTTTTTTTTTCCTTCAACTAGTAATTATAGTTACACATGTATATTGAAATAAGTTTTCATTCACCTCTTGTTCTTCTGGAACACTTCAGCTGCTTACTTCTAATCCTATTTCAGTTATTTATTTCAGGCTAGAATCACTGAAGCAAGAGGAATGAAAGATCCTCTGTCTGACCTTACTTAACTCATTATTTCCTATACAAGTCAGTTAATTTTCTGTTTTCCAGCCAGGCAATAACAACAATTACCATGACTAGCTCACCAGTCCACCCCAGAACATACAATTTTTGAACTTGCATACAGTCAGTTTTTAATAAATATTTAATTTTGTTTTCTATTTTCAGCCTGAATAATTTAATTCTTGGTGTATTTTTTAATACAAGAAGGCCATTTAGGTTTAGATCTCTGTAAAATATTCTCTCTGTGATCTCCAATTTCTGCTCTGCCCCAAAACCTAAAGAACATAGCTGACACAATTCCTTTAACAGCTTAATAAAAGGTGCAAGGAAAATGATAAATGAAACAGAAGAGAATAAAGAAATTATTTTTTTTTTTACAATTTCCACAAAAATATTTGGGTTTTTTTGGTGGTGTTTTGTTTCCTTATAACCAACTTCTCAAATAATTCTGTGCTCATAGAGAGTAGATTATGCATTTCATTTCTTCCTGTTGTTGAAGATTAAAAAGAAAATCCAGATGCACTAGATTTAATTCTCATGGGAACATTTTTCCCAAGATGAAGTAAAATAGGAACTAAAATTAGTATTGGAGATATCATATAAAAAGATTTTCAGCATGGCAGAATTTTCATATACAAGGAGGCCATCCTAAAGGCCACTTACTTATTTTATTTGTCATTGCTTGACAGGAAAAATATTTTCCTCTAACTTTCTCTACCTTAAGGTTGTTATGTACATTGCAATAGAATGTAGTGACTAAAGCTTCCTTGGGCACCATAATCAATTTAACCGTAGCAGTACTGAGTTTCAGAGAAGCTGAAGCAAAACAACTTTTTTAATAAACTGTCTTTTTTTATTACTGTATTGGAAAAAAATTAACTTAATTCAGTGGCCCTTTTGTATTGAACTTCATTGTTAAAATTTAAAGGAAAAACATTTTGATCTACAGAAGTAGAAAAGATGTTTTAATAGCACTGTAGTGTATCCATTCTTAAATGTTGATTTAAAAAATAAGTTACTTTATTTGCATAAACAGTCATGACATTTCTAGTAGTACTGCATATTAGGCTAATAAAGAATTTATATAAAAATTAGTGAAAATGTGAAATGAATGAAAACTTTAATTTTAACATTTTTTGATATTTTGTTTTATGGTAAATTAACTTGTTGTTGTTGTTCCAAATCAGAAAATAAACACATTTTGGAATTTTTCAGTTTCCTGTCTAATAGACACCGAGCTTTGATATACTCTATACCACTTTGTCCCTGCAGTATCCTGTCAGTTCTGTGGTAAAGGTCTTGCACTGTGCTGAATCTGATGTTTTCTCACTGTATAGGTTAAGTAGATTAGTTTGGTGCTCTGTAATAGGCTGATCGACAATGATTCCCCTTCTCCCATTGATTAAAGGTCATAGAACTTGAGTCACCCAAGAGGGGGAAATACTTTTAGAGTCAATTTAAAAACCATTATATTGTGTTGCATATGTTTCACGGTAAAGCGCATACACACTTTAGCCAGTTATTGCATGCGTAGATGCTTTTGTCACAGATTGGCAAATTTGAATATTGAGAGGTACTAATTAATAGCAAGCTTACAGGCATAATTTTCTTATAGTAGATTTGGATCAAGCCCACTCCATGAAATTATGATTTGAATTAATTTAAGTTACGAAGTCAAAGGTGATGGAAATAGTAGTAGTTTAATTCTTTGAAAAGATGTTTGCGCAATACAGCTATTTATGATTTTTAGTTCAAAAAACTGTTCTAAAGCCTGGTAATGTGCATAATTTGGATCAGAGGGTTTTTTGTGTTGGCGTTCTGTTAAATAACTAAATAAAATAACTAATCTTTAAAGTATATTTTTTTGAAGTTGAGAAATTGTATTTCAAGTGTATTTGTCAATTTATGTAATGATTCATGTGGGAAATCAGAAAACTTTGGATTTTAATAGATATTTTAACTATCATGTTGTGTCTCATTGTTAACGGACAGAAACATCTGATTTTCTATCATGCTAGTATAGCTACATTCAAAACCTTGGGCGTTTTGGTTTTTTCCCCAAATTCACTTTTTAATGTCAACCTAAGGGAAGGTTTCTGTGAAGATCTAGATTTTCCTTTCACAGTCTGAGTCAATATTCTAAAAGACTAAGAAAAATGTGCTTATTTACAGAACTTTTTAAAATACAGCAGAGTTGAAGGTATTAAACGAGGGTATTCTCAAAGAGCTCTTGGATCCATCAAATACATGAAACCCAGATTCATCTGGGATTATGGTGTGTGCAATCCTTAAAACCAACTGGATCAGGCTGAAGTTGCCTCATAACAAAATATCTGAGAAAAATAACAGTCACTTAAAAGTAGTTTATGTTATAAATATGTGCATTGTCACTTTCTTGATTCAGTTCCTTGGGTAAAATTGTGCCAGTCTGTGAAGTCTCTAAGTCCTTTTGCATCTTTTAGATTCTGGACTGCTCTTGAACCAAAATACGACTTCTCTAAATGATGGCAAGTGTAAAGTATGGAATTCTTAATCTTTACTGTAGCAGAAGACAAAAAATTAAGATTGGAGAGGAAACTTGTATAGCTTAGAGCTTGCCTACATAGTATATGAATCAAAGCAATTGATTTGTGATTATGTATGCTTTTACAAAACAGGCATGCCATCTCAGCAATATATGTGAAAATAATCCATGCCTTACTGCCTTTTGTTGTTTAGCTCATTGATGTAAAACCAGGTTTTGTTGGAGTTTGTTATAGCTGATGATATTCTGGGAAAGGGGTTACTCAGATTGGGGGTTTTGATCCATAATTGTACATTGGGTCAAAGCATTACTGGGAAAAAAGCGTGTATCACTGTAGTTTAACTCCAGTTAAACAAGAGCTAAACCATCTTAATGCGAACCTTTATTTCTAAACTTACTGCAACACATTTGAGCTGTGATTTTAAGGCTTGTATTATTCAGGACTGAAATGGAAAAAGAAAAGGCATACACGTGGCCAAATGATACTTTTTCTTCCGTAGTAAATGTAATTCTTCAGCTTGGTGCAAAGCGTAGTTACGCTTAATTTTATCCTTACTATGCTTTCCAGTTAGTTCTGTCTTTGGCACTGAAGGCATGTATGCTCCCTGAGTGTGCATCTTCAATGTTAGGGCTCCGTTTACCAGACTTACAGCACAAATATTGTGTAAGAACAGTAACTTTCTTTGCTATTGCTATGACATACCGTTAGTAATTATAAGAACAGAGATATCCCATATTGTTTAGAAGCCATTAGGTGCACTGAAGCATCGATCCTTCTTTACAGTATCCCAAATTTCTGGTGTTCTTGTTTTCAGGTACAGCAAGTGCAGACTGTGCAACAGGTACAGCATGTCTACCCAGCCCAGGTTCAGTATGTGGAGGGAAGTGACACAGTCTACACTAATGGAGCTATGTAAGTTGGCAAATGATCAGAATTTGAATGTTTATTAAAATGTGAAGTTAAATCTATATTTTCGGTTAGATTCTACCAACTAGTGTATTTTAAGTTGGAAAGAAAAATTATTCAATCAAAGCTCTTTTGTTGTCAAAATAGTTTTTTGGATGAAAAGCTGAATTCACACTGTTTGTTTTTATTAAGGCAATTTTTGTGTAAAAAGAATTCTTGTGATTGTTTTAGTTGGACTAACATGAAATTACATACACAGCATAGTGTTGTTTGAAAAAGTACCTTTCAGTTTATGTGTAAGTTCTGTCCATAGGACGTAGTGTAACTTCTGTCCTCAGGACAAAAGGCAGGGCCTTCTGTCTTCCTGGCTGCAATCCTAGTGGCAAATGCATAGAAAGGTGCAGCAGCTGTAGTTACTATTTAAAGAAAGTAGTAATGTCATTTCATTCGTGTGCTTAATAAAATAAGTATTTTTTTCTGAAGGAATGAGAGGCAGAGGAAGGAGAGTAACATTGTCTCCTTTTGCTGCTTCTTTAGCCTCTTTTCTGCACATTATTGTGCATTTCCTGCTTCCCTGAACATGCTTTTCCATCATCAAGTTCCCTTCTCCAATACACAAGCTTAGAAACATAGAAAGAATGATCTAGGTTTGATGGGACCTCTGGTAATCCCCGATTTAGAGCAGTACCAGCTTTGAAATTGGCGCAAACATCAAAGTAGGATCGTGTTGCTTGGGAAGGAGCTTCTCTACCTCTTTTTTTTCATTTACCTACCTGTTGCCATTTTTGCTGTGTTACTGGCTTTAGGAAGAAATACAATTTAGAAAGCTTCTTTATTGTCTGCAGGTACTTAATTGTTGATGGTAATCCAGAAGTGATTCAAAAGAGCAATATTATTTGGATCAGAGACTTCTGATGTTAACACTGGCAGCATTCTTTGGTCATCTCTACTAGCATATTTTGCTTAATTCATTTTTCACATACTGTCTTGTCTGTTTTCTTCTAGACTTCCCTTTTGCACTGGTTTTGGCTGGGATAGAGTTCATTTTCTTCATAGTAGCTAGTATGGGGCTGTGTTTTGGATTTGTGCTGGAAACAGTGTTGGTAACACAGGGATGTTTTAGTTACTGCTGAGCAGTGCTTACACAGAGTCAAGGCCTCTTCTGCCTCTCACACCACCCCACCAGCAAGTAGGCTGGGGGTGCACAAGAAGTTGGGAGTGGACACAGCTGGGACAGCTGACCCCAACTGACCAAAGGGATATTCCATACCATGTGACATCATGCTCAGCATATAAAGCTGGGGGAAGAAGGAGGAATGGGGGGACTTTCGGAGTGATGGCATTTGTCTTCCCAAGAAGCCGTTAGGCGTGATGGAGCCCTGCTTTCCTGGAGATGGCTGAACACCTGCCTGCCAATGGGAAGGAGTGAATGAATTCCTTGTTTTCCTTTGCTTGCGTGTGCAGCTTTTGCTTTCCCTATTAAACTGTCTTTATCTCAACCCACGAGTTTTCTCACTTTTACCCTTCTGACCCTCTCTGCCATCCCACCATGGGGGGAGTGAGCGAGTGGCTGCGTAGGGCTTCATTGCCGGCTGGGGTTAAACCACGTGAATCTTTTTTGGCACCCAGCCTGGGACTATGGTCCCTGGCTGTGGTGTAAAGCATATTTTTTCACATCTTGTCCTCTTCAGACTGGCCCAAGTGCTATGGCACAAGCTATCTGCTGTGGGTCTGGTGTGCCAGGCCATCAAACCCACACAGTCCAGTAAACCTGGTTGTCCCTTTCCTCCATCTGGCTGGAGGCAGGGTCCCTTTATTCCTGGTCAGAGTATTCATTACTTGATTTTTGTAACTGCAAAAGCCAAACCCGGTCTTTAACATGTACAGCAAAAAATGGAGCATGGCAAATATTAGGGCTGTGTTTTCACCCCTGGGGCAGTCAGTTCCAGGTGTACTGGATGGCCCTCCAAGTAAAAGCAAACTGTGGCCTGCACTCTGCTGCCAAAGGGATCGAGAAGAACACATTAGGAATATCAATTGTAGCATATCACTTGGCTGCCTTTGACTCCAGTTCCTACTGGAGTTACAGCATGTCCCGTACAGCAGCACTCAGCGGCAGCATGACTTCATTGCAACCACGATAGTCCACTGTTAGCCTCCAAAAAAGGTCATTCTTAAATAGGCTATTATTCATGTTTCTCTTTTCATTTATCACTTGTAAGTTCTTATGTGACCTGTTGGCACATGCACTTTTGGCAGTGTATGAGATGTGTACTACATGACTGCTTACAGTCCTTAGAGAAAACAGAACTAGATGTTACTAACTAGTCAGTATGAACCTTCAGGTTTCCATGATTTTATTGTGTTTCTATATCTTAATCCTTTTGTCAGTTTCTGCAAAATGAGTCAGTGGGATATAAAAGACTTCCTTAACATAATAAGAAAGCTCTCCTTAGCAGATGAGCCTAATCCAGATTGTCTTTCCCTCCTATAGAGGGAGGGAATTTACTCATCTTGTTGTGAACAACATTGTGAACAGCCCATTTGTTGTTCAATACTTTTAGGAACGTCAACCTTTCTAAAGATTATGGTTTCATTCATGGAGAATGGGACCAGTCTGCTTCTACTCAGAATTTTTAAAGACTGTACGTTGTGAAACACATTTTCCTGTATACTTTTATACTCCAGGTTAAGAATGGAAAAATGTCATTTATGTAAATTAAAGTTACTGAATATACGTACTACATGTTATAATGCCATTTATTTGATAGGTGAAGGAGAACAGGACTCTAGGTTGCTGACGGCTAGCTTCCTTCAGAGATTAAAGAATTGTTTTTCTATTTGCTCTTTTTATTGTCATCTAAGTTCTGTGGTTTAAAAAAAATTGTATTTGTTTCTCCTCTTCTTGTTTTGCCACTGGATTAGCTTGCTCAGAGCTATATCAATGTGGGAGTGACATTTTAGAATTTTTGGAAGTGAACAGAAACCTTACCATACCCCTAAACAAAGCTGGCATAGACTGTGTCGAGTTCTGCTGTGACAGAAAACACAGAGGCCAGTGTCTCTTGTGCTAAAATGTTTAGGCAAGTGTTCAGATTGCAGTTCATCTGTTTCTATTCTTCATACTGAAATCTGTGAAAGATGAGCCTTGTGGATCCTGACAGATTCACAGAAGTGTGTTACAGCCAGTTTGTCCAGTTACTCCCACTCCAGAAATTGTCTGTTTCACTTTCAGAAAATAGAATTAGGTTTGTAAATTATGCAATTGACTAGAGTGATCACTGGTTTGTCTTTTGGGTTGTCTTCCTATGATTATATGTTTGATTTATTTTATGACCATCCTAAATCAAAATCTTAATTCTATCTCAAAATCAGATACAGAATACTTCCATAATCTATCAAGTGACAGTACTGCTGTAGCAACGGAATAAGAAGTCTGCAATGCATAGTTAGGGTGAAGACATCAATTCAGTGTACAGGCATCTCTGGAATAAATGATGAAAGAATTATTCTTTATTTCAAAATAAAGCACTTGCAAACTAGCATTGTTTTAAGTCCATATATGATAGCAACAAAGGATGCAGTTAGA
Source organism: Aptenodytes forsteri (assembly GCF_000699145.1). Taxonomy (NCBI): domain Eukaryota; kingdom Metazoa; phylum Chordata; class Aves; order Sphenisciformes; family Spheniscidae; genus Aptenodytes; species Aptenodytes forsteri. Next base: position 2,934,672 of record NW_008795321.1, on the reverse strand, counting down.
ATATATACGAGGAAAGAGTTACCTGATTCTTTTGATTCTAAAGGCAAGAAGTTTGTCAGGTTTCACAGTCTTTGTCAAGTGTAACTATTGTATTCTTATAACACAATTCTTCACACGCATTTTATATCATGATTTGTCTACGCTTAAAAGTTGTTTGGTTTTATTATAATTGGAGGCATAATGATAATACAAGCAGTGTAACCTACAGCTTGTCACATACATTGTATAATATGCAAATATTTGAATTATGTTATCCAAATTTGTGTCTGGTTAATAACAATTTTGCTTGTCAAGCATGTCACTCTATCCTGAAACAAAAATGCATTGTTGTTGTGATGACTTGTACAGGCTTACCTGGCAGTTTAGAATAGATAAAGAATATTATGGCTGTACCTATATTAAGAAGCCAAGTGAGTCCCCTATACTAGACATGAACTTTCTTCTTACATAAATTGTAATGTGTTAATCAAATGTAGCCATTTACCTGATAATTCTGGTGTGGCAAAGAGGGTTTTAATTGCTGGGATTGTCCAAGAATTGCTATTGCTGTTGCGTCCAAACTGCATTCTTCACCAATTTGTTGTACTACAATTTGTGTGGTTTATGTGGGCAAAACACACCTTGTATGCAAAACCAAGAAATTACTATTACTCTAATTGAAATCTTAACTGTCAAATCAAAGAATTATTAACAATAGAGTTGAAGTTGTTATCTTCCTAGTACGTCCTAGTATCCATCCCTTTTTCTCTGGCATTGTTCTTACCCTTTTACTACCCCTCTGCATACGAAGGTTAATGGCTTGCATCTGAGAAAGGGTTACAGCAAGTTACCACCATCACAGGTGTTATGCCTGGAGGAGTATGATGGATGGTGCGGGGCTCTCTACTCATACTGGGTCCACCTGCAGCTATTTTTAATGTTTTCTAGCACAGTCTACAGCTTATTCATTCTTCATTGGTTTCCATTTCCATATTACATCTGAATTTACTATTTATGGGGTGTTTTACATTTGCTGGATACTTCTTGAATACTGTCATCCCACGCTCATGATCCTCTTTGCTACATTTTTAGTAGCAAATAGCATTCCAAATTTAGTACAAACCCTGTGACATGTTCCTAACAGTGGCAATACCATATTTCTTGGACTATAGGTCTGCAGTAGTTCATCAGAATTTTTAGAGGTCTGTAATTAAGGTACCCTTACCTGTCTAACTTACAGGTCCTGAGAATATAATTTAGAAGATTTCTCCTCTGTTTTCATTTACTTTGTTCCCTGGTTTACAGGGTTTTCCTGCAGTTGTGCATTGTGATTGCTTTTGTTGTTTTATTTCCATGTGGAAAAAGATCTTAGACTGAGTGTTGAAGATCTCAGTTCTTTTTTATTGATAATGAATGCCTGTCAGTAACAAATTTACTTCAGTTTTTGAATGTGACAAATAAGAATTTCTTTATGTGGAATAATGCAACTCTAGGTAAATTTTATAAAGCTTTTTCTGGCTGATATATTTTAAGTTGTCCGTATAGAGAAAATGTATATGCATAAAGCAGGTCAACTATTCACTATTACAAATTGCTTACTTTGAATTTTTGTTCTCTGGTTATAGATTCATTAATTGCCCTTTCATAGTGTAGGTTTTGATCTTTTGGTTTTAGCAGTTTTGTTTGATAAAAGGGGATTGGTGAAAGGAAACCATGACTTACTGTCTTATCAGTTCTTCCATCTCTGTCTTTAGATCAGTTGAGGAGGCTTTTGTGGAAGAAAGTTATTGCTTCATTGGGATTTGATCTGTTATTAAAAAGCCCTGAACCAATATTCTCATTATAGGAGTAGATTTCTTTGTGGGGAGGCAGGGTGAGACAGATTATTTAGCCCTTTCCATTATCATTTGACTGCTGTATCATGTTCTGTTGTGTCAGTATTAGGGTATATGGCACTTCCCCTTCTTCCCATTGCTTATGGTACACCACCTCCAGAGGCTGCAGCAATGCATTGGCTGTGATAAGGCCTTCTGTCAGTGTTAGACAAAGGAATTTGTTCTCTCTAGTTCCTATGAAGCTCACTATCAGCTTTAGGACCACAGGATTATAATAAAGTCTTAAAGGAGTTGGAGGATATTGTTGTGGCGTGAAAGACTTTCTTGGCTTTTATGCATGGAGGTTTTCTACCATATTGCAATACCATAGCATTATCATGAGGATTAGCTATTCTGCATATAAATAGTAGTGTATATTGAAATATTTATTTCATCTAGTGTTTATCATATTTATATCCCAGGAAATAATACCTTCGTTAATTAAGTACCATAAAAGGCTAACATTCATTACAGAGACGACAGTGAAAAAATACTTACGTGCCTGCCTGCTAAGCTATGTAGGTAATCCATACCAAAACCCACAAGAGTAATTCTGAGGGTATTACTTGGTGAGTAAGATAATAATGATGTTACTTGTTCGCTTGAATTAGAATTACAGAAAAATAAAAAAATTGACACTGAAAGGTTTTCTTGTGTGAATTAAGATGCTGTTCTTGTACAGCCACTGTGAAGAAATGCTGGTATTTCAAGTTACAGTACAAAACATACACATCTTCAAGTGAAAAAACAGATTTATGTGCATTTTACCCAAGACTTGAATTTTCCAAGTCGGTGCCTACAGCTAGTGACAAGAATTCAGTAGTTAATTACAGAAGTTACTGGAATGTAATTTCAAGTTAAAACCTAATTTAAAACAAACACAAACTGCATTTGAGTTAACTTGTCTGGACTTTTAACCTGATTTGAGAATTTTTATTTAAAGACACTCTTTATTTCTCAATTCCTGAAAAAGGAAATAAATCTGTTTGGTTTTTGTTACTGAAACACAGAGTGATGGAAAAATCTTTCAACAAGGCAGACATTTCTAAGACATGAATAAAACCAGCATAAGTCTGTAGGTGATGTTTTCTAGGCAAATATAAATATGGGAAGGGTAAGTCTGTCTCACCAATTAGTTGCTCAAAGAAAATCTGGGGCCACGATCAGCCTATGTAAGTTACTGAGACATTGATCTTGTTAGGTCATGCAGAGAGGAAATGAGAAAGGCAAAAGCCCAGCTAGAACGCAATCTGGCCGCTGTCGTTGGAGACAACAAAAAATGTTTTTACAAATATGTTAATGACAAGAAGAGAGCCAAGGAGAATCTCCATCTCTTATTGGATGCGGGGGGGAACATTGTCACCAAGGATGAGGAAAAGGGTGAGGTACTTAATGCCTTCTTTGCCTCAGTCTTTAACAGGCAGACCAGTTATCCTCAGGGTATTCAGCCCCCTGAGCTGGAAGACAGGGACGGTGAGCAGGATGAACCCCCCATAATCCAAGAGGAAGCAGTTAACAACCTGCTACACCACCTGGA
>NW_008795321.1:2922118-2929318 GCF_000699145.1 Aptenodytes forsteri | reverse complement strand
CCAGGGAAGTGGTTGAGTCACCATCCCTGGAGGTATTTAAAAGACGTGTAGATGAGGCACTTAGGGACATGGTTCAGTGGGCATGGTGGTGTTGGGTCGATGGTTGGACTCGATGATCTTAGAGGTCTTCTCCAACCTTAATGATTCTATGATTCTATTCTATGATGGGATGGCAGGAACACTGATTTGTAGTAGTCAGTAGATCAGATTCTTGACATTTACATAGAACCAAATCATAGGTGCAGCTGGGAATAAATGATTTCTCATGTGTGCATGTGCACACAGAAAACTAAGGGAGGACAACAACAAGGTTTACTCTTTCTGTGCCATTGTTTCTATTTGCCTCCTTTCTTCAAAGTGTCAGTGTCTTTGAAGAGATAGAAGTGTCTCTAAAAGTTAAGCTCAGTAACATTATGTTAGTATCTGTAATATAATGCAAGACATTGCACTTAATTTGTGTGGTAATGCTGGGTCTTACTGAACTTAGAAATTAGTTATTTTCTGTTTTCATGTGCCAAAAAATATAATTTTATTAACAACTTTCTACCACAACTCCATGTATTTTATTTCTAGCATTATATTTTGCAAATCATTATAAAATGTATGTACGCAATAAGGCATAACAGGTGATGCCTTGAACTATTGTACCTTGCATTGCTAGTCCAACTCATGCTGGTCTCATTAATTTCCAGTGTGGGATCTCAGCACTGGACACATGTTCTGGGCTTGCTTAATCTAAATTGAATTCACGCAGTGTCTGACTTTGTGTGACTTGCTCTTAGGGTAAACATGATCTAGTTTGCACAGCCTTCTGGAAACTACGATTCTGCAGCCTAGCTACTTAGACTTCAAACTTATTAGTAACTCTGATGAACTTTCTAATGCCATGTTCTAGTAAACACTGAACTTCACAGTGTTTCGATAGGAGGAACTATTAGATTCTGTTGCCTACCTTGTATTTCAAGCCAACACCAAAGTGTTCTCATAGAGAGCCAGAAGGCTTTAGTTACACTGAGGTTAGTCCCTAGATGATCTTTATATGCAACTGTTGAAGAAAAGAAGAGCTAGGTGTGCTTTTACAACCTTTGCAATGGGAAAGAACTGACTATATTATATATGTCAGATTATTTGAGAAAATATTGCTTGTTTGTGCTACAAGTGCTATGGAGAAGTAGAAGATCACTTCCTTATTTCAGGTTATCCCTTGTGTGTGTCTGAAGCTTATAACATTGTATTTTCCTCTTTGCTACAGTTTTATGTTGAGGGATCATGTTACCCTATGCAATGACCTTAAAACCTTTGAGTCACTGCTTTCCAAAACATCATCTCATCCAGCTGCACTTTTGATTTTGAGATGAATTAGTTTGTATTTTGGTTAAGTTAAAAGGCTCTTTGCTAAGTTCCAATTATTATTGCATGTAATAATAATGGTTTTATCTCACTTTTAATTACCCCGTTGATCTCTATTGCTAAAGGTTTGCTTAATCATCTCCAATAATCAGGTGTTCTAGAAGAACCCGCTAGTTGTTGGAACAAAGGGAGGAGTGTGTTTATCTTGGAGTGTGACCCATTGGTGTACCTCAATGATTCCTCTTGATCCATTGATACGGAGTACTCTTACAAGCAGATGTAGGTGTTCTGGTACAATCAGTCCTTATTTAGAGACTATACATGATATACAGATCTAAACAAGGTAAAAGCAAACAAGCATTTCCTTTTCTCTCCCTATTCCACACCGAGTCTGTGACTTAATTTTCTTGTGAAATTTTGAGCATTCTCTAGGGTTTGCATTGCTTCAAAGAACTGCCTCTTCAATTCCACTTCTGCAAGTGAGATTTGTTCTCCTTGCATCTTTTGGACAGTCTTTTTCCTCTGGGCATGTCTATTTTTACTGTCAATGGCCTTGTCCTTTCGTTCCTTTCCTTACTGATACCTGACACTGATACCAAGTTCTTTTCTCTTTTGAGAGAAATTAGAGTGTTTAGTCCTTTGATGATCATTTGCATGAACTGTTTCCCCTGAGCTTCCATCACTGCATTTTCCTGAATTGTCCTCTGCTGCATAGCACTGTTCACATTCTGTAATCACGATCTATGTGATTCTGAGACAGATGCAACAGCAGCTCTGCTAGCAGTTATCTTGCTTATCACAAGATAATATCACAATGGTATCACAAGGTATCACAATAATACCTAGGCTTCATAAAACAGATTAATTGGGACCTGCACAGTACCTAAACACATACATAGGTTATTACAATGCAAAGATCAACTGATTTTAACTCCCCAAAAGAAATGTTAATAGATTCACTGTCTGCTTGAACATTAGTGCCTAAAAGAACTATTTTACTTTGTTTTCAGTAGACTGCAAGGCATTTCTTTTAGATTAACTTCAAGTTTCTTGCAGCTGATCTTAAGGCTTTTGAAATACTCAAAATAAAAAGGAAAATGTTTAGTAGCTTAAGGAGGGTTGAGAGCAAATAATGTAGGATGAGGCTTATGAAACATTTAGGATTTTAAAACTGAAGTTTTGGAGTTTCTGAAAGTCTCTGAAGAAGAAGGGAGAAACTGTTGTGGCCATAGTTAATACAACAAAAATTCTGACTTTGGTTGTTGATAAGGTGCCATTTGTTCTTCAGTTATTTAAGAGTAATGATTTTCTGAAGCTAAAGAAGGAATCATTATCTCTGAGTCCATTGTTTACTAATTAATTAATCTTGTGTAAGTTTTCATAATTAAAAAACCATAACAACAAACAGTAAATTGCCATGACTTTTTCTATATATTGATAAGAAACTAATCCCTGTCTAGATAAAGGGAAAAAAAAGCCTGACTTCAAGTTCCTGGGTAGGTGTATTAATCACAAGCTTACTGCATAAAACGTGGATGCTGCTTCTTCCTCTTGTTGTGTTTTTGGACAAAAGTGTCTGAATTTTTTTGTTGAACTGGTTTAGTTGCATGGTGTTGCATGATTTTGTTTTGTTTGATTATACTAAATGAATTGGAGACTTACGCAAGATTGAGCACCTCTCTCTTTTCTCTGAATCATAATACAATTTTAATAATACAATTATTATATTATTATTATACAATTATTATATTATTAATATATATTAATATATTAATATTAATTATTATATTATTATTATACAATAATAATACAATTTTAAAATTTATTTACTTGGACTAGGTGCATCTCAGCGTACGCAACTCCACATTAATGGAGAACTTTGAATTTCAAAATGGTGTTGCCTGTTGATTACAAGCAAATACAAAACTAAACAGTCACAAAACAGGATAAAATTTCCAAATAGACTTTTCCAAATGAGGAATCTGGCCTTTGAAATAATGAATGCTATTTACTTCACAATTTTGAAATACATTGATTTGAACATCAAATTTAGTACATAGGAACAAATATACATTCAAAAACTATAAATAGATTATAACCTATGAAGAGTAATGATGCAAGATAAGTGATTAAGAACGTTAAACATGATAGAAGGTTTCAGTAGCTGAATAGTTTGTTAGGGTAAACTGGTTAATGAGACATGAATGTTTCATAGTTGAAAGTGATTTAAAAAATGTTACTGTTGCATACCTTTAACTTCTTGACCTTTTTACAAGTCATAGTTCTGTTTTGGTTTTATTTCTTAAATGCAGTGTTTTATCATAAGATGAATTCATGTCCAATTTTGAATTCACCCTGTAATAATAACTGCATTTCTGAAAATACCAGTGAACGCAGAATTTCAAGCTTCAGCCAAGAGCTTCAATGAATTTAAAAACAATAGATGACATAGGATTCTTGAACACTGGACTCTCTTGGCTGACATTTGTATGAATTGTTTGCAATTTTGCAACATGCACAGTATGCAAAATATATAACATCTGACTAAAATTCAAAATTTTATTGTCGGATTAAAAAAAGTTAAAACAGATGGAGCTTTATAAATTGCTTTGCAATATATTAATAATTGGATGAGCTCTTTCTGCCCGTCTCCTCAATTTTTGTCATACTTCCCAGCTCCCCTCCTCTTCAGGTAAGACTGACAAATTTTTCTGTAAGGTTTGGTTGGTACTTGGTTTAACATTGTCACTGAATTAGTTATTTAGTGCTTTGACTTGATTAAATGTTATTCTCTGAGGAGGCAGGGATTGTTTGCCAATCTTATTTAATTTGGTTATAGCTATTGTACATACATTTCTAGAATTACAACATTTCCCTCAGCTAAATGAACAATACAAGTAACTTCTTTTCCTTTTGTTTTCTTTTCTTGAAGCCGATCAACAACATACCCTTACACAGAAACCCAGATGTACAGCCAAAACACTGGGGGAAATTATTTTGATACTCAAGGAAGTTCTGCACAGGTGACAACAGTGGTCTCGTCTCATAGCATGGTGGGCACCGGAGGGATTCAGATGGGTGTCACAGGAGGACAACTCATTAGCAGCTCAGGAGGGACCTATCTGATTGGCAATTCAATGGAAAATTCTGGTCATTCAGTGACTCATACAACGCGGGCCTCCCCAGCGACAGTAAGTATTTCAGACTGATGCAAAATCTTTGAGACTAGTTTCTTAGTCACTCAGATATTCTTGGAGACTGACATGGTTTTTGTGACAGAATGTATAGCAATATTATGTTGTCAGAATAAATACTACATAGTATTATCTGTAAAATAAGTAATAAATAAATATATAAGAAAGACACAGGAGCAAGAATACTGTGAAAACTTAAACATGAAGGCAGACCTTTCCCTTGACAGCTTGCGAATATTTACATGTCATAGGTTAAATTTCTGCATTCAAGTAATATCATTGAATGCTTTGGGAATGCTCACATAATAGTTTGTCTGAGCTGAATATTTGTCAGCTGAACTAAATATTTGTCATTTGGAACTAAAACAGCCTCCTTTAACATTTTGTATTTTTTCTGAAAACATAAGAAAAACACAGTGTTGTTGAGTATAACTATGTTAGATGTAAATGTTCAATAATGTAAGTTACAGATAGGTATCTGTAACTTCCCTGCATTTGTTCAGTTTGTTTGCTCGGTATTCGTGTAGGTTTGGTAGCTTATTTCAAAATATTTCCAATTGTTCAGAATAGTGAGATACTACCTTTTAACACTTTGTTCCTACTTATCTATGATATGTCTCCAAAGTCTGTTCCAGATTAAAAACTCATTGTGGAAGTGTCTTACAATGCTATGGGAAGATGCATTCTGTTACAGCTGTGATATATAATATTGTGGACACTTAAACATAAACACAGAACTTTCCTGTAAGAGCTTACTCAATTAGCCCTTATTTCAATCAGGAAAATGGGTTTATACCTAGTCTAGCTTTGCTGCATAACCCTAATGAATACTTTTACCTAATTGTTCTGGGTATTCTGGTCTGGATGTAGAGATTTGGAAGTAATGGGGAAGAGAATTGTGAAACATAGAGTAGGAGGAGTTGAAAAACATAGTAAAGGAGATAAAGCATCATTAATAATACAGAATCATCAGTACTCAAAGGGGCAACAAAATTAGGGAATTTATTTTTAGGAACCAATGTAATGAGTAAAAATCTAATACTCTTCTATTTGGAATTATGATGAATGTTTACGATAGCATTGGATAACTTAGATGATCTGATAAAATCTCATTATTTTGATTCTTAAGGTGGTTGGTATGGATAAATTCAAAATTGTTGTACAATGTAAAAAAATATTATTTCATCCAAAACCTGTGTAGTATTATTTTCTGAGAATAAAAATTGTAAAGAGTCATAATTCTTTGATAGTATAAATATCAGTAACATAGTGGGAGCTTTCAGCTAGCAACAGAGAATTTTATATTTGAGTTACAAAATAAAAAAGAGTGTGTATTAACATTTGCCTATATTTTACATGACTTTAATAGAAAAACAGAGTTTCTGAAAAAAGCAGCATTCCTCTTTCAGATTCGTTTAATTAAAATCAAGACTTTAACTTGGCTGTTTTCTTTTTTCCTTTAAAGTACTCTCTCATTTTACTTATTTGAAGGATATTTAATGGGAGTTTTTCACCTGACTTTGATTGCTAAGCACAGGCAAAACAAATAGTTTTCTATAAGCATAAGTAAGGAATAGGTCTTCTAGATGGAATGAAATTTGAGAAGTGATGTTTCTTTAAGTACTTCAATGGCAATGATATTCCTACATTTTCTTAGTTGTTTTAAATTGTTCTACAGTTGAATACAAATACTGCCTCCTTTAGAGATCATGCTAGTTTTCTCCTTAATCAAATAAGAACAAATGCATTTTTGTGTTTTGCACTTCATGCTGTAAGTTCTGTTTTATTCACTAATAACAGAATTCAGTCAGTGGAAATGCTTAACTGAATGTGAAATCAAGTGAGGCTTAAATGCATCTGGTAAACACAAATGAAGAGTAGTAGACTTACTTTGAAGTTGGATATCCTAAAATTATTTGAATGATATCAAAACTCCATGCTATATTTTGCAAATTAAAAGCTGTTTTGATTTTTTTGCTAAAATTAGAAGTAAAATTTGCCAAAATGTAACAAAATCTAAGGTTCATACCTTCACCAACAATTTTCTCTTGCTTCATGTGTCAACAAAACAGCCTGTTTTAGTTGCTCCAAGTAACTTCTATACTGCTGTATCAACTTGCCTTTAAGAATAGAAAAAAATACTGCTAATTAAATTACAATTATTGAATTGCATTTTTAACACTAAAATAGTTTCCTCTGGTTTTTAAGGTACTATTTATTTTGTATAGTAAAGTTCTGTAAGTATGAGACATTAGATTATATTAGAAGTACATTTCTTGCTAAGGAAGTGGGACACAACATGATTTTAGATTTTGTAATTTTAGGCTTTTGGCGTGTATGGTTCAGCTGAAATATTCAAGAGTCAATTGAAACACAAAAGGTTCAGCTTAAACTGTAATTTTAAAACACTGTCCTGGTTTCAGCAGGGATAGAGTTAATTTCCTTCCTAGTAGCTGGTACAGTGCTGTGTTTTGGATTTAGGATGAGAACAATGTTGATAACACACTGATGTTTTAGTTGTTGCTAAGTCGTGCTTACACTAGTCAAGGACTTTTCAGCTTCCCATGCTCTACCGACTGAGAAGGCTGGAGGTGCCCAAGAAGGTGGGAGGGGGCACAGCCAGGACAGCTGACCCAAAGTGGCCAAAGGGACATTC
>NW_008795321.1:2920814-2922051 GCF_000699145.1 Aptenodytes forsteri | reverse complement strand
TATTATTATTACTATTATTATTATTACTATTATTATTATTACTATTATTATTATTAAACTGTTTTTATCTCAACCCACAAGTTTTCTCACTTCTACTCTTCCAATTCTCTCCCCCATCCCACCGGGGTGGGAGGGAATGAGCGAGCGGCTGTGTGGTGCTCAGTTGCCAACTGAGGTTAAACCACGACAAGCACCAAGTCTGTTTTAATTTTACTACAGGGCATAATTAAACTATGCAAAATAGAGCAATGTAATATTTTATTTGGATTGCACCTTAGATGGGTAGAGCTTGTTTCACTTGTGATCCTAATTTGAACTTTACCATCATAACTTTTTTCATTGTTGTATAGAGAAGTTATTGGAGTCATCAAAATAACATGTATCCAGGCTGGTTTGCTAGTATAATACTCAGAAAATATTTCCAAATTTTGAATTAGTTTGGAGAATTTTCGTATGGAGACAAAGGATATAGAAATCACATATTCGCCATCACAGAAACATGGTGGGGTGACTCTCATGACTGGAGTGCTGCAATGGATGGCTATAGACTCTTCAGAAGGGACAGGCGAGGAAGGAGAGGCGGTGGGGTGGCCCTGTATGTTAGGGAGTGTTTCGATTGTATAGAGCTCAACGATTGTGATGATGATACGGTTGAGTGTTTATGGGTAAGGATGAGGGGGAAGGCCAACGAGGCAGATATCCTGCTGGGAGTCTGTTATAGACCACCCAACCAGGTTGAAGAGGCGGATGAAGCATTCTACAAGCGGCTGGCAGAAGTCTCTCAATCACTAGCCCTTGTTCTCGTGGGGGACTTCAACTTCCCGGACGTCTGCTGGAAATACAACACGGCAGAGAGGAAGCAGTCTAGGAGGTTCCTGGAGTGTGTGGAAGACAACTTCCTGACACAGCTGGTAAGTGAGCCTACCAGCGGAGGTGCCTCGCTCAACCTGCTGTTTACAAACAGAGAAGGACTGGTGGGAGATGTGGTGGTCGGAGGCCGTCTTGGGCTTAGCGACCATGAAATGATAGAATACTCGTTTCTTGGTGAAGTAAGGAGGGGGGCCAGCAAAACCGCAACCATGGACTTCCGGAGGGCAGACTTTGGCCTGTTCAGGACGTTGGTTGAGAGAGTCCCATGGGAGACGGTCCTGAAGGGCAAAGGGGTCCAGGAAGGCTGGACAATCTTCAAGAAGGAAGTCTTAAAGGCGCAGGAGCAGGCTGTCCCCATGTGCCGTAA
>NW_008795321.1:2870746-2915949 GCF_000699145.1 Aptenodytes forsteri | reverse complement strand
TATATATATATATAATTTTTATTTAGCTGGATCCATCTTCACATAAAACAAACCATTTCTGATCAAATCAAAGATGCACAGATTTTTGCGGTACAAAGGATTATTAGATCATTTGGTCTGATCTCTTATACTGGCAAGACATTTACTTATGACTTCTTCAGCTGAGCACAGTGACATCTTTTGTGAATAAAGGCATCCATTTCCAGATACAAGAAGGCAGATTTTCTTCTGCTTTTAAAAGAGTCATAAGAATGGTTAATCGCTACTACTGCCAAAAAACTATTTATGTGGTATGAATTAACTGGAGGGCTGGGACGTTTAGAGGATTTGTGGATCTTGTGCCTTTATAAACCTCTGTCTCCAAGACTTTTCCTCCTGCTTTGGTTTCTCCTTCAGAGCTGTGGAGCATCATGGCTTCTCCCTCTCTCTTCCAGAGGTTTCAGTCTAGCAACGTGGCCAAAATAACTTAAGTCTGTCTTTGAGTGCCTTGCTGCTCCACTGTAATGTCTTGAGTTGAGGCTGTGCCCTTTTCAGAAGACAGGGAATGTGGGATAAAGGGAGAATGACCCTACTAAGGTCAGCCACACCTACCCTGTCTGCATTCTGGCTTCACCTTCCTATGCTCCTTGTTTCTCTTCTGATACAGTGTAGCTTCAGCTTTCGATCGTTGGCTTTTGGTGTGTTTTCTGCATAAGAGCACTGTAGCACCTCATAGGTTGTTTCCAGTTTTGGCAATTGAATATTTATTCTGGTATTTGTGTATCAAAAATCAAGATGTAGTGTTGTTGGAAACTCAGTTTATTCCAATGTAGCATTCCAGTTACTGATTAAAAAATAGAATGGGATTTTTATCATATTAAAAATAGGTATCTTTGAATCCGTGAGAAGAATTTCTGTTAATTCCTTTTATTTGAAAATGCATAAGCTGGATGCAAGATGACTTGCCACTGATGGTCTCATAACAGTCTGATTATCAATGGCATGGAGGCATCACCTTTCTAAAGGACTGGATTTTTTGGTTTCCGATTAAATACACATTTGTTCTAAAATGGCCACTCTACCTCTCTCTAAGGCTGCCTTGCCATTAATGTTTTCAAATTTGGTTTTAATAATAATCTGAACTAAACTTTCCTTTTAGCTTCTCAATTCTGATTTTCTGGTGTGTGTAATTCTGATGTGTTTCCACGTGTTTTTCAGTCTTAGGTGGAATGTATATGTTCTAGAAGTCCTTATAATCAGCTTGACAAGGGATTTTTTTGTGTGTTTTCCTTTAAGTTTTTGTACTAAATGTGGGGAAAACGACCACAAAGAAAAAAAGTTTAGAATCTGTTTGAAGATGTATATAATAGAGATGAGGTATACAAATAACTGGATGATCCAGGGAATAGATGGTGAATTGGTCAGTTTGACCATATGTTTAAGAACTTTCAGCAAGGAAGCTAAACATGGGCAGCAATGTTTCATTTGAAAATCTGAGAAGGAGAAAGTAATCTGACCTAAGCTCCAAATGTTTTTTATTTTTCCAGCCTATGGCTGTTAGGTGTGCTTTTTCCCCCCTATGTTGACTCCATACATTCTGTTGTAATCACTAGAGAACTTCCTATATTCATTAGTCAGTATGCATGCCTTATGTACATGCACACTACTGGAGGTGTGCGTTTGCAGCAGGTATTTTGACCAGTATCTGTTATGTATATTAAGCTTGGATGTTATATTTACAAATTAATTGATTTTAGGAAAAAAAAGCCTTTTTCTAAGTTTTTAAGGTTTATCAGCATTCTTTTAAGGTCAGCATACATAAAATACCACGCTTATTTTACATCTTTTTGTGGTGTTCTCTTTCTGCATATTTACATTTCTTTCATTCCAAGAGACCTAAAAAAGTATCTTTCTTTCTCTGTTCATACTACTGTTTCATTCTCTTGAGCAAAATTTCATAGAACCTATTTACAGGTGCTGCTGTAAATAGCTTTGTCTATTGTGAGGAAAGCAAATAATTTTTAAATTTAATTCCTCCAGCTGTGAGGCTAGACCTGAGTTCTCTTAGTGTGGTCAATACTATTTCATTTTCAAGCTTCTATTTCCTGGGCAAGCTTCTCTGCCTAACACAACCCTCTGGCAGAAGTTTCAGAAAACAGTACGACATCCGCGAATACTCTGTCCTGAACCAGAATTGAAAGCCACCGTAAATGATGCATGTTTGTGGCATCCTAAAACAGTGAAAGCATCACATTTTCAAAAGGCTTGAGTCCATTTGTCCTGTAGCTTCAGGTTAGTTCATGATGTGTATACACCTTATTTAGGTAAGCACAGTTGTCACAAGTACCGAGGACTTCGCTAGCTGTGACAAATTAATCTTTCTTGTACACATACGATGAATTAGTAATTCCTTCATAACGGAGCATGTGATGAAAGCCCCTTTAGAATTTCACTTCCTTTAAAGCCTAAAAGGGCAAACCTTTGGAAGTAGATAAAAGGCATTGTGAATGGGAGGTGCCTGTGAAGATAGAGACAGGAGCTATCTTTTTTGAACATGATGCAACAATGTATTGAATTTTAAGATACCACCTAAAGTTGCCTGCTTTGCTGCTGGTGGAGGGTGGTTTGCAGATGCAAACAGATAAAGAAAATAAATGGTATGATATCCAGATTAATCACAAAACCTCAGGGCTTAAACTTCTGTGGATTGTTTTCTTTATGTCCTGACCTCCTCAGAACAACTTACTATAAATACTTTGTGTTAATTAGTTGAATTGTTAATTAGTTGAATCATGAAAAAGTACTATTTCTTTCTTCTTTCTAAGAGAAAGGCAGTTTTTTTCAAAGTGGGTTTGGGATAGGTATTTGCTGTGTCTATGCTATACACATCTGAGACTATTACGCGTAATTTGTTTATCTAGTAACATGTTAATGAACACTAAGACATAAACTAGCAAGAACAGTTAATAACTTCCAAATCAGTAGATCACATAAAGACTGAACATTGTAGGATTCTGGATGCATATACTGGGATCAAACTTGAATTTTTTAACCCGGGGGAAATACCCTTAATCATTAACAACTGTGTCCGAGTATAAGGCAGTATTTTAGTTGGCAAACAAAGTAAATTGAAGAAGTCTACAATCATGGTTTTCGTAGCTATCATGCTCTAAATTAGTGTCCGCCCATGTTTATGGTACTATACAAAATGATTATAATTCCTACCAGTAGTGTAACATTTAACATGATTTAGTTGGAGTTGCAGTGGGAGTGATAGTGTGCATTTCAGTTATCAGTCAGAACTTTTTAATAAATAATGTTTTCAGTCTTGTTAAGAGAGGAATAGGAGAAATGTATGACTGATCACATATTCAAATAAATGAATGTGTAATTCTTGTTGTCGTTTAGCATTTCAGATATATATGTAGTTAGTTGTGCCTGGAATCTCTCACTGCTTATTGCTAAAAATGCAAGGGTATCAGTCTTCCTTTTGTATTTATGCAGAATATAATTTTAACTGTTAACATTATGTTCGTATTCTTTCCACAAAATATCATAATAAAAACTACTGCATTACCTATGTAATTAATCTGTGTATGTGCTTAAATGCTGTTTTGAATAGAGATGAAATTATATTCAGTTTTACTAGAATCTAAATAAAAGTCCCTGGCCAGAACTTAAAACTTTTAAAAACTTGAAGGAACAGATCCTTCACATAAACAACTTTTTTTTTTCAGGTAGCTGTTACTCCCTATACACATGGTACTCTGTGTCACATAGATCATCTTGAAAACCCAAAAGCTTGGAATAAGAGAATAGAATAAAATAGAGTATTTCAGTTGGAAGGGACCTACAATGATCATCTGGCCCAACTGCCTGACCGCTTCAGGGCTGACCAAAAGTTCAAGCACGTTATTAATTGTCCAAATGCCTCTTAAACACTGACAGGCTTGGGGCATCGACCACCTCTTTCTAGGAAGCCTGTTCCAGGGTTTGACCACCCTCTCAGTAAAGAAATGTTTCCTAATGTCCTGTCTGAACCTCCCTTGATGCAGCTTTGAACCATTCCCACGCGTCCTATCACTGGATACCAGGGAGAAGAGCTCAGTACCTCTCTCTCCAGTTTCCCTCCTCAGGAAGCTGTAGAAAGCAATGAGGTTGTCCCTCAGCCTCCTTTTCTCCAAACCAGACAAGCTCAAAGTCCTCAGGCGCTCCTCATAGGACATGCCTTCCAGCCCTTTCACCAGCTTTGTTGCCCTCCTCTGGACGCATTGAAGGACCTTCACGTCCGTCTTAAATTGTGGGGCCCAGAACTGCACATAGTACTCAAGGTGAGGCTGCACCAACACTCTTGACCAGCTGGTTATACTGTGTTTGACGCACCCCAGGATGCGGTTTGCCCTCTTGGCTGCTGGGGCACACTGCTGACTCATACTGAGCCTGCTGTCGACCAGCACCCCCAGATCCCTTTCTGCAGGGCTGCTCTCCAGCCACTCCTCTCCCAGTTTAGACTTGTGCCCAGCGTTACTCTGTCCCAGGTGCAGAATCTGGCATTTCAACTTGTCACTTTCAGGTAACTGATGATTGCCCAATGCTCCAGTCTATCCAGCTCTCTCTGCAAGGCCTCTTGTCCCTCAAGAGAGTCAACAGCACCTCCCAGTTTGGTATCATCACCAAACTTGCTAATGGCGCATTCAACTCCTGCATCCAAATCATTGATAAAAATATTCAACAGAACTGACCCTAAAATTGAGCCCTGAGGAACACCAATAGAAGAAAACAAGAAGTAGTTGGAAATTTTCAGAAGGGGCAAGATGAATGATTTAGTGTCTAGAAAATCTGTCTTCAAATCAAACATATTTTATGCTCAAAAATAGTTAAGTGATTGTGTAGCCTACACAGGAAGGTTTCTGTCATTAAAGAGATATGTGTCTGTCAGATAAATCTGAAAGTTCATTTTATCAAAATTTAGACTAGAAATAATGAACAAAATAATTAGCGAGAACAATTTCTCTTGAGAAGCTTGCCCTAGTGGAATATGATGAAGACTCATTTTGAATATAGATCACATATCTTTCTGAGCTTGATGAAGTAATTAACATGTTTTAGTGGTGACCAGCACTGCTTGGCTTATGCTATGCAGTAAAAGTGAACACAGATTCATTGTCTTCAATGGCCATACTGGTGAAATCTACTTCTAAAAGAAACTCCAGCAACAATAATCCCCCAAATGACAAAAAAGAAACAGTTTCTTTATTTGGTTCATGGCATAGCACCAAAAGGCATTGAAGCAACATGGCAGTGAGGAATGAGTGTCATCTGTAATGCCACCTTTCTTTTTAAGTGCAATTACTACTACTTTTTAACAAATAGGTTCTCTGAACAAACAAGGCCACAAGTTGCAGCAACAAAATGAGAGTAGTGCAGTAGTGGGAATGAGCAGCAGGAGGTGTAACTTCAGTGCTATAGTACTGCTGTGGACTAAGCATTGTGGAACAAGTAACCTAAGATTCAGAATTAGCCTTTAAATGTGTATATGGTCTTCATTGTTTGATTGTATCATTATGTTAAGAATGGAAATTCTGTGGCTATGGTATATAGTAAGTTGGCCTTACTATGATGGTATTTTAAGCTTGTAGTTTTTATCATGCGGCATGCTTTTAAAATTTGATCTTTCCTGTGTGATTGAATACTTTGACATCATAATATTTTCCACTGAAGCAAAAAGAAATCAGAATATTAAAAAAAACCCCACCACATTATTGCCATGTAAGAGTATGTTTTCTTACATAGTAATTGCGTATTTTTAATAATGTACTTTTTATAAAAAAAGTCTTGTATAGCTAATATTAAACAGTTGTAAGAGAGAAATAAGAAGTTGATTCCTCACAGTTATTACAACAAAATGCTTGTCAATTGCCCTGTAAAAAAGGGAGAAGTTAATTTTATATGTAAATTCAAATATCAACTGTAGTATTTTTCAGTTTCTGCTATACAGAGAATTAATTCAGCCAATATTGATGAATTATGCCACTAAAATTATGGATACTACTGTGATATTTGAAGTAAGATAGGGAGGGCTCATTAAAAAATGTCTACATGGAGAATGATAAGTGTTTTTAAAAGTATAAGTGGTGGTTTCCATTGGTTTCATTTTGGCCATTTAATGTAGCTAATTAATTGCATGCCTTTTCTTACCGTGCATCCCGTTGTCTCTATCATTTTCATTGTTATTTTTGCTCTTCTAGTTCCCCAGTTAAATTAGTTAGGTTCTAATATTTTTTTTTTAATGCTGTCGTTATCGAACTGATCAAAATATACATTGATATTAAAAAAGAAAAGAATGGGAATGGATGTGAGAGTATTCGTACATTTGCACTGGAAGAAATACTACTTTCTATTTTAGTAGTGCTGTGTTTTCTTTTCCTTTTCAAAGGCAAAACTATTGTGAACAAATCTGCTTTTCCAAAGGCTGGATCCTGCAGTCTGTATAACTCATGACTTTCCATTTACTTTGACAGCTGGGGATATTCAAAGGGTGCTGGCAGCAGTAAGGGTGATGTCCTGTCCCAGTGAAGCTAACGGTGGAAAACCTATTGAATTGTTTGGGTTTGGGATTTGATTCTGTGATTCCAGAGAACTGAAGTTTTGTTTCTAATTCAATGCTTATTGCAAGCTGTGCATGTCTCTCTCTGATATAGTTGGAAGGAAAATATATGGAGGCCTCTGTTTAGGCTTTATTTATTTTTTTATTTTATTAATGATATTTTTGTTCAGTCAAGGTTATTTTTGTTTCAGTGCAGCTCACCAGTAAATCTACTCATTTAATTTCCTGAGCAGGTTGGAAGGTAAAATGGACTTTGAGGCTGTGATCCTGCAGTATATATGCAAGCAAAATGTCTTTCTGACCTCATTGGGGAGGTCTGTGTTCACTGGGACTCTGGAATGAGGCCTTTTAGTAGAACATATGCCCTAGCCAGGAATAAAGCAGGCATTTCTATTGATCTGTAAGCAATCTGTCAAAACTTCTCTGATCAGGCTTTTTTACTATCTTGTCTTGAGTCCTTTTTTTAATGACATCTATTATCAGATTGAAATGGCGATTGAGACACTGCAAAAGTCTGATGGTCTGTCCACTCACAGAAGCTCTCTTCTCAACAGCCATGTAAGTTGTCTCTTCTTCACATACACTCTCTCTTGCTTGTTCTGCATGCTTAGCCTGCCTCTAAATGTTTGTTTTATTTTATTACTACTTTTTGCTCTTAATCTTCTCATCTTAGTTGCTTGTAATCTACATCTCCCATGGCTTTATTTTGTCAGATGAAATGTCTTTATGGTATATTGCAGAGTGTTACCTGTTTCCTATGCTCTACACCTGTGTTAAAACAAGTTAACACATTTAACTGTTTTGCGGATTATAGTATAAACGTCAAGATAAAGTTCAAATAATTCTAAATTAGCTGGCTTTTGACATTTTAAATAAAGTTGTCTACAAAGCAAAGTCTGTGTCCCTATATTGATTTTGAGGTATGTGAAGAGGAAGAGAAGAAACAAACAGCATGCCTAAATAATATCCTTAGGTTATTTTTAGGTGTTTCTTCATTTATTCTGAATAGAGAGTTTATTATGAAATGGCTTACTTAAGAATCCTAAAGCTCCTTATGATGACCTGAAAAAAAGATGAAAGCATTATCTTAATTTGAAGTGCAAAAAAGTGTCTTGTTCAGCTGCCTTTTGCTTTGTTCTTACTCTGCAAATCTTACAGTTAAGAACTTCCCATATACAAAGCTAAAATATATTTGGGTAAAAACATGATCTCCAAATATAGTGATTAATCCATTATATGTAACTTCAAAATAAAGCAAAAAGGCGCAAAGTTAATTTTAAACTTACTATATAAATAATAATATTGCTTTGTAAGTTGCTAGTCTTTCTTGAAATGTTTTTTTTTCTGTTGGTATTTGTGGTTTTGGATTTTGTATTTTTGCCATGTTAATTAGTTTGTATTTCTCTTGCCTCTTTTTTCCTTCTCAGCTTCAAATTCCTTTATTGTTTTACAGAAGAAATTTAAATTTGGTTTGTGGTCTTAATCTAAGAATATGGTGGTAGAGGCTGTCCCTCAGAAATCAAATTTAAAATGTATGTTTTAGCAGGTTTGGGTTTTGGATTTTTTCTGTATGGGTCTGGTTACGTCAAAGTCAAAACTAGAATTGTTTTGCGGAAATTTTAAGCAAACTTTTTTTTCTTTAGAAATTGACAAAATTGAAAGAGGAAAATCACATTACAAGAAGTTATACAAAAAGTTATACAAAAAGTTATACAACAGAAGGACTCTTAGATTCCACCTTGGATGTTTATAAAATAATTGTTTTGAAGATAAGACGGTATCAAAATTATTATTTAAAAACTAATAGATCATATTAGACAGGTAATATCAAAATTATTATTTAAATGTAATTTTAAAAGGGACCATAACTTTTTTTGGCAAAGTGTCAGAAATTTATGTTAAGACTTGGAACACTTGAACTGTTGATAATTTTGTGTTTAAACCTGTTATGAAGTCCAGAATCTTGGTATAAAACCAAGAAGAATTACAAGATAAGCTTCTGTGCCCCAGTAAACTATGTTCCACTCATTCCTGGTGCTATGCACTGTTCACAATGTGTTCCTAATAATGAGATTCACATCCAATAGTTAAGTCTTATCATGATATTTCTTTCTTGACTGTGAAGGCTTTTTCAGAATTATTCTGATGGGGATATATCTTTGACTCCGGGGGGAGGGGGGGGCGGGAGATCCCTGTACATATTTTTGTGGCGATCAGTCTTTCCTAGTCATGGTCATTTTGGAAGAAGTTAACAATCTAGATCAAACTTACTGGACGTTTTGCCTATTTTTAAACCAATGCTTATTGTCTTTAAACTCAAGTAAGGATGGTATGGAGGAAGTTTTAAGTATAGGTTTAGTCTTTGTCTCTTTAAACTGTTCCTGATTTTGACTTTCAGTGGTTTGGTTTGGCATTTATTAAAATAATTGGGTTTAATAGGTTTTAAAATAGAATTCTAAATTGTGTGTTTAACTAACTTTCACTTTGCAGATGATACATTAATTTGTGGGAAAACACTAGTTTTGGGATTGGGATTTTCGCCCGATGATACCTTCATGAGGTTTTCTAGGATATTTTTTTTGCGTAAATTCACGTGTGCTTATTTTAAGGAGTTTGTAATTTCTCCTCTGTTTTCTTTTCTTTCCTGGTTTATTTCTGCATGATATTGAGTTACTTAATTAATTGATAGTTGAATGTTTTATAAAAATTGCAGCTTAATTGGAGTCACAGAGTCAATTTAACAGGTCTGACTCTGTAAATATTTCATACCTTTACCCGTCTTACCCATACAGTATGGTCAGTACTACGAATTAAAAAGCCAGGATTCAAATCTGAACAGCTCAGTTTTAGAATTATATTTAATCTTGGTAGAAAAATGTTTTTTTTTAAAGTTGTTTACAATAGTTTTATAATGTTTGGAGATAATTTTCCTTTTAAAATCATATATTAACTGTACTTTTTCTTTCAGGCTATAATCTAGCAAGTAATGACTTCAAGCCTTTGCTACTAAGTAACTCCACCCAGGAGCAAAAATTCTTATGTTGCACTTATCTTTTGATTTGTTTTTTTTGGTGTTGAATAATGCAATTATGGTTGAAACAATATCTGTTAGAAATTAATATCAACCATGAGGTGCACTTAAAGTGATTCATAATAGGTTAGAAGCCATCTGGAGGAAAATATCTTTAATGCTACATACAGAACTTAACTGGAAAATAATTATTTTTTTGTCTGTCAGTCTTTTGGTAGTTCTGATTAAATTATAGATTTAAAAAAATATGACAAATGCTATATAAATGTATATAATATAAATATAGATGTAATAATAGATTTAAATATAAATAAAATGCAACAGTTGAAAGTTGCCCAGACAGGTTTATATCAGGCCATTAGTGAAATAAGTTTAATACATACAGATAAAAGTGACTGTTTATGATTATACTTTTTCTTCAGTTTTACTTCAAAATGACAGATGCTCATTTTGGAAGTACTTGTGAATGTTAAGACTTTTAAAATAATGATACGATAACTGATATAAATATGATGAACTGTACTTTTTCATTTTGTCTATTTGAAATGCAAAATCACCTGCAAACTGAGCTAAAAATGTTATGTCCTGGAAGCGTTTACATCTTACTTCTGTATATTTTTCTAGAGCTTATGTTTAAGAAACATGGAAAAGTTATGGGCATGTTTTCAATAACAAGCAAATACAGAAATGGTGTTTGAATGGTCTAGAGTACATTTTATAGTAATGTTTTTGCATTTGTATTGGTGAATTTCTCGCTGTGACTAAAACATAGCTATAAATTCAACATATTTGTTATCATCTGTACTTTAGTACATAACACTTTTGTGATAAAGAAAAGGTCAGGACCGAAACATTTCATGGCTATTGCACGCTAAAATATTCATGTTCTTTTCATGATAAGTTACACTGAACATTGATGGAACAGAATTTCTGCACTGCTGTAACAGAAAATAATTCTGCAAAGAAATAAATAACACAGACTATGTATATCTTCCATTGTCACTTAATAATTTGTGTTTTGGTTATAGTAGTTACTGCTTTGCTGGACTAAATTGAAAATTATTACACATTTGTGTGAATATCTAGCTCATCAGAGTAAAAGTTTGTAGGAAGTCTTGAAGACACAACGTCCTCAGTTTGCATTTTCACTGGATAATCAAATTAAATCCAGAGTTTTGGTAAGATCTCTGATTCTAGCAGACTTGAATATTCACACTGTACTATTTTGGTATAAATAGTTAGGAAAACAGAGAAATAAAATTCAAACAGAAAATGAAATTTGTGAATCATTCAAGCTTTATCAAAATGAAAATTTCAGGGAGCTGAAACCATGACAAGTACTGCAGAAAGATAAGGAAAATATTATCAAAAAACTAAAACAGTGGAATTTAAATGCGTCCTCAACGTATATTATTTTTTATCTATTTTGTCATTCTCCTATAATGTTAAATCTAGGAGTACTAAATTGTCCTTTTTACTTTTTTGTATATTAGTGGCAGCGTGATGTGTTTCATGAGTGTGCACTACTTGGAAAGTCCAATGATGTTACATAAAAAGTCTTTTCTTGCACATGTCTAAAATTACCTACTGCAATTACAAGAAAAGATTAATATTTTTGCAAGAATCTTATTCTGTTCCTCCTGGAAGTCAAAGGCTAACAGGCTACAACTGAAAGGGATTGTACCCCTAATGCTTTATAGATGTACCAGTTATTTTCAATGTTATCTAGGTTGCTCTTTGACTTATATACAATAGCTTTTTTCTTCTATGTATCTGAGAGTAAAGAATATCCTATTAAGTGCCGTAATGTTTTTTAACATCAGGCAAAGAAAAACAGTATAATATTCCAGGTTTACAAATACATTAACTGACCATTGTTATTCCAAGGAGTTTGTTTTCTGCAATTTATGTGAATTACATTCATGTTTACTTTATTTCTTTGCAGTACTAACAGTTTGTCTCCAAAGCATAGACACCTTTATCAAGTATTGGTGTGTGATACTGAATCAAAAATATTTTAAGAAGTGGACACTTGCCCGATGTCATAAGTGCAATGAGTTCTGCTATTTCCTAGTAATCCTGAAGATCCTAAAGCACTATGGTATAGCTAGCATTTAAGGAATCTCTGAAGAATGAAGTAACTGTTTAACAGACCTGAAGCGTGGTTTCAAAACTGTCATAAGTTAATGTTGTGTGGATGAGATATTTTTAATAAAGTAATAATGATTTTTTTTTTTCTGTTTTGTATGTGATATAGCTTCAATGGCTTTTAGACAACTATGAAACTGCAGAAGGAGTGAGCCTTCCAAGAAGTACCCTTTACAACCATTACTTACGACACTGTCAGGAACACAAGTTGGATCCAGTCAATGCTGCCTCCTTTGGAAAACTCATACGGTCAATCTTCATGGGATTACGGACCAGAAGACTTGGAACTAGGTTTGTGTTAATGAAATCCTGAACTGTAATAGAAAATACCAGTAAGAAACTTGTCTGCTAGTCAAAAAATAAACAAAACCTGCATTTAAATATTACAGAGCTTTTCTGTCAGTTCTGTCTCTTAATGTTAAACAGTTTTATGTTTTTCCAGATGTTGTTATACTTCTACTTCTCCTGTTTTTGACTGTTTGTGTGTTTACATTTTGATAAATATACTGCAGATTTTTATCAGTACAAATAAAATGTAGCTTGTTGTTTGGAAATTACTAGGAATTGTGTTTCTCCATAACTAGGTAAGTTGTATTTATTTGCATTTTATTTTTCTTACTCAAGTGGATTACAAGTTAAAATGCTGGATAATATTTGTTTAAGAGAGTGAATTATTTTCCCTAAGGTGGTAAAATGACACCAGTGTAAAACAGGTATGACAGGAGAGTCAGGCCTGATTTGTGGGTATTATTTTCCAGCCAATGTAAATTGTAAAGTAAATGCAATGTAGATGCATAAAACTAGTGTTACTGTTCTTTTAATTCTTGCTCTTTCATAAAGGGGGAACTCCAAATATCATTACTATGGGATTCGTGTCAAGCCAGACTCTCCTCTTAATCGACTACAAGAGGACATGCAATACATGGCTATGAGACAACAGCCCATGCAGCAGAAACAGAGGTAAAGTGTGAAATGAACATGAGTGCTTATTAATATTTCCAGTTCATAAAGCCTTACTTTTCCTTACATGGAAAAGTTGAAATTCTAATGCAACTTCTGTTCAGCTTCTCTGCTATGAAAAACAAAATCCACTAGATATCCAGTTGATGTCACTGAAGTTGCATATCAGCCAACGTGAAAGAATATTTACCTAGAAATTGTCGTAAATTTGCAATAATAATAAAGTGAGATATGATACGAACAGACTCTTCTTAACTATCTTGAGTTCTTATCCCATAAGCTGAAGAAAAGCAGTAAGAGCTTGAATTTCAGATTTTGCTGTTTGTTTTTATTACTATATCATATTACATATAAGCTGCTTATAAGAGAGCTTATGATTAAGCTCAGTTTGGTGTTTATTTCCTCTCCCTGCAAAGAATTAATGTGACCATAGTGGTTTGCCTGCAAGTTGATTTAAGTATTTTCCCTCAGCATCTGTTGTTCCTGAGGATCCTGTGGAAGCTCAGAAGTATTTGAAAGCAGTGGCACAGTGACCACAAAGGTCTATGCTGGTGGGGAAAGAATGTGTGAATATGCACGTGAAAAACTATCTTGAACAGAAAATTTTAGGAAAAAAAATGGAAATCAGTACATTTCTTTGAAATTAATTTTTGTTTGACTGATGTCAGTAACCTCCCATATTACCCTAAAGTGAAAAACTCTAAGATGTGTAATTTCATGAAACTCATAGGTAGAACAGCAGCATATCAAGCAAGACATCTTTAGAGCTATTACCCCCAACAAATCCAATTGAATGAGCAGCTTGGCATAGTGTACTAAGCATATTTTGTGGCCTTGGACACAACTGGGATATGGAAAACAAAACTTAAAACTTTAACTTCAAACACAGATATCACTTCAATCTGAAATAATTTTACTATCACTTCCAGAAGTAATTCCAGCACTAAATACATATTCATGGTAAGATGTACGATCTTAACTATCTTGTACTGGGCATAATACGGAAGCATGAGATGTCTCCCAATATGATCATGTAGGAAATTCTTGTTACAAAAATCATTGCAGGATTATATGGCAGGAAAAGGTGATAGATACTTACAAAATCTCCAAGCAAGCTTATTTTACCCACTCAAGCTCATTCACTTACAGATTTCATTCACTCACACTCAAAATCACATGTATGCACCAAGACATATGCCACAATGGTCTAACTAGAATTATTTCTATGAAATTGTTTCTGGAGAAGTTATGCCAGTTATCTAATCATCATCACCTCTCTTGTCGTCATCTTGATTCATAAGACAAAGTGATTTTGAACTTGCATTATATAACTCTTAGGAGTGGATACTACTTTTCTTTTATTATTTGCTTTATTATTTTGTTTACCACCACCGTATGTCTTATGTAGTTCCCTTATTTTCCTTACCTAGGTATGTTTGGTGGCATTTTCTTAACATTATCTTTATATCAGTTTGTTCCCTGATTATGTTTGAATGAAATCACACATATGGCATTGTGCAGCAGTTAGCGCATACCTTTCCTTTAACCCATGTTTTGCACGTGCATGCATGTGCACGCACATGCACGCACATACACGCACAGGCACACTCCCATTCATACTCAATTCATACCAATCTTAAGCTCTGCTGCGAGAATCTGTAAAGATACTGACAAAGGATGGGAACTGCAAGGCATTGGATAATTATGCTGAATAGGTAGCCGTTACATGAAAAATACTGTGCTGTAGTAGAAAAGTTGGTTATGCATTATCTTCAGTTGAGGCTAGCAATAAGACAGAGGAGAACAGGAAGGGGAGAGAAGTGGAAGCCTCTATAACCTATCTGCAATACTGACTGCAGAAAAGACCACCATGTTATTATCTCTTAATAAGAACAATGGCTTTGTTATTAAATCCTTAATAGCAGCTGTCCCAATATACCTTCCTAGATGAAGCTTTATCTCTTTGCTCAGGAACTTGCATTACTTACCTTCTTGTCTTTTAAGACGAAAGACAGGCTGATCTCTTTACATTCTTGAAATCTTGTGATGTCCAATTAGGTACCCTAGAAATCGAAGCATTGTTCACATAGTCCTACTGGTGTACTATTCATACAAAGTAGTTCTGAGGATCTTTGTCCATCCCTTAGTTCAGGGTACACAGATCTCAGTAAAATATTTTCTGTCTTTCCAAAATCCCAGCATCCTAAATAAATAAAATGCAGAGATGAAGGAGCTAGCCAGACTTTGACAATTGCACTGTGAAAAATGTATATTGCCTCTGCTCTGCATACCATCAAACATACTAGCAATACTGAATAGGATAGAGAAATTTTCGGAATGAAGATGTTTATCCAACAAAATACAGGAAATTTTCATTGAAAAATGGAAACTCATGAGCCACTATTACTTTAACTTACTTATTCATACTTATCTAAACCAGAAAGCTGCAAAATTTTCTAATAGAAACAGGGATTTTTAAAGCCAAGTGTGATGATTCCAGAACATTTTTGTCTCATTGGAATGTGCTGATTATGATAGTCATTTTAGAAAAAGATTTAACAAATACATTAAATTTTTCCACAATCGAGCCTGTTTACTTCATTACAGCCACTCTCTAGCATGCAGCAATCATGAGCTTTGGTACATTCCTCTCTCTCTGTAGCCTTACTTTCTAATTTTAGGGTAGTCTTTGGTTATACAATGTCAAGCTTTATTCCACATTCTTGAAATAAAAATGTCTGCATATTTTGCTTGATTAATTTTAATGAAAACTGAGATATGCTTGTGTTTTGTAGCCCTCAGGTTTTGGGGGAAAGAAGAAATGCTAAATATAAAAATGGCTTGACTTAAAACTTTCAGTGCACAATTTAAAAAGTGAACTTGTGTTTTTGAAGTAAGATTTCTTCCACGTTTACAGAACATGCTTAGTATCTAATTTCAATGTTTGACATATGTCTGTATGTATTTTTATCATACTTATCCTAGTGTATTGAAGAATTCTAGCAGGATTTATTAAGACAACTAAAGGACTTAATATTATAATTTGCATGATTAGGGTAACATCGCTCTTTCTCCAGCTTTATTAATACTTCTAATGTTTCTTTTGTCCTTTAAATGAGTGGTAAATTGCAGTCAATATACTTTTCCTGTGAAGTTATACCAATTCTACCACCTCTGTCGGACACATCTAATTGGATAAACACTTCTAGTCCTTTTTGGCAAAGACTGTAGACTGAATGTATGCTACAGATCATTTTTCTTCATTCCTTTTCTTAATTTGAGGGTCATGCACCTTTTCTATTTGCATAACTTGAATATTCCAAAGTGCTCTTGTATGTTCGTGTTCAGAGTTTGTTCTGGGCTTGAATTCAAGGGTCTGAGATTTATCAGACATAAATTTCAGATGGAAGGTAATGCTGTTAGTTGCTTAGTCTTGGTCGTGATCAGCGTGAGCTGTGGGAGTACTCTTTCTTTGTTCTAGTAAGAAGAAAAAACAGAGTAACTACAGATCACAGAAGCTAACAGTCCTATCTTCCAGCTGAGACAGTGGTTTGGCGACAACCACCACGTATCAAGAGACTTAAAGCACCTTTGAACTGAAGAAATGCACAGTTAACAACTAGTCTTGGCTGGAGGATAATAGCTAACACCTTGCCTTTGAGCTGGACCTGCTGTATGGCTAAGACTTGCAAGGGAAGGCCTGGCTTGCCTCTGTCATCCCGCTCCTAGATGTTTTCCAGGGTAGGAGAAAACAGGATATTTAAATGGTTATATTATCCATTAGTCTGGATCAAACACAGGCCTGACTAACAGTGAATGGACATCAGACAAAGACTGTTAGGGAGAAATAAAGTAATATCCAACCCAAATATTATGCCAAATATATTTGCACAGTTTTAAGTCTGACATTAAACACTTGCCACTTGAAAGTACAATCTTATTATGAAATCTCTTTCCCATAAGCATTCCTTGTCGGACCATTTAAGGGAAATGTATCAGAGATACAATTTCTAAAGTTAAGTTCCATTTTTAGCCTGATTTTATTTAGCTCTTCATGAGTAGAAGCTTGTGGCTCAGAAGCTGAATTATCTTTATGGCTTAGTCTAGGGAAATTGATACAGGTATGCTTGTCTTTTCTTTAGGGCATTCATAACAATGTAAGTTTTAAATTCTATTTCCAGTAGTAAACCTCCAGCTTTCCAAGTTAATTTCAAATATATCTTTCAGTTCTTACACACAATGATTGTAACTTTTTGCTTTCATTTATGGGAGCTGAACATTCGGCTAAGGTTTTTTTTTAATAAATACAATAACTGTATTGTTACCTACTGTACATTATATCATTCAGCTAACACATATATTGTTGTTCTAACCAGAAATCATTAATCACTACTTCCTATAGATGTTGTTTACCTTATGTATTTATTTTATGTAGAAAATAATCTGTATTTTTCTATTGTTCTCTTTCCTGTATTCTCATGTTTCCTGGATATACTGTTCAGTCAAACATACCTTTAAACGCGAGCCACTGTGAGTCCAAAGCATCGAGTATTTATAGATCTTTTTAAAAGGGGCTTGGGTTTGTGGACAACAGAGAAATTACGCATTTTTATAGTGGTATTCTTTTTGAAGATAGAGAGCAAGGTATCATAGTCCAACAAATACTGACATCTGTAAAACTGGGCTACAAGTTTGTTAAGATACAATATCCTAAAATGATAATAAGAGAACTTATATGATAAACTACTAAACAACTTCTGAATGGAGGAGTACAGAAAAAATTCACAGTCCTTCTCTTGAACAAGCACAGATGTTTTGTGTGTAGTATGATTGTGGCCTACAAAACTAGGAAGTTCTGCTTAGGCTTCTAGATTAGACATACCTCAACAATGCTTATTGGATTGAGGAGAGATGTTTTAAAAGCACACACATGAAATTTGCATTCCTTAAATTTCTTTACAGTTTTACTGTATTTGATTTCAGATAACCATGCTTTCATTGAAATATAGCCTCTGCATTATTTTTGAGGCTTTATGATATACGCACAACAGTATACTTGGAAGTGTTTTTATTTTCTTCAAACACTAGAAAGCAACTAGTACAAACTTGATCTACACACCAAAACTTTCTGAATGCATCCAAATGCTTCTCAGGTATTTCTTTGTTACTTGAAGGTTTTGCATCTTCAATAATTTTTTAAAGCATTTGAGTTTCTTCAATTTTCCTATAGTTAACAGTTTTAGTATGTGTTGCCTGTGGTGTTGCAAGCTGTTTGAATCAACTTTTGCTTTCTGTTAATTTTAAAAGCTGATTTTTTTTTTCCCCCTACTAGCGTCAATGGCAACATTTTATTTGCATACAATAGTAAAATGTTTTAACATACTTTACACATTGTTATGCATAAGGTCACCATAAGGTCACCATTTTGTTACATAGTTTGGTACCTTAGCACACTTCTCACAGACGTCAGTGAACTGCTGGTGATGAACCACAATAATAAATCTAACATAAAAATAAAATAGAAGTGAATCCTTAGAGCTTAGTTCTGTTCCTTTGTAGAACCCCTACAGTTTGTTTTTTAGCAAGCCAGAAGGATAGAAACCTTAGTTTTTAAGAAAAAGAGAGAATATTATAAATTGCATAACAGCATGAGTTGGATTTTTCAGAAAATACTAAATTCTAAGACTTAGAGTAAAATCCAAATAGTGGCAGCATGGCAGCAGTACAAGCAAACAACAATCTGCAGAAAATTTAACTGAAAAAGCTGCTGGTTTTTGTCTGTCTTCTGACTTAGTCAAGCCATTTTGGCTTCTCATAGTTTTGATAGTTTTCAGCTTGTTTCTTTTCCCTACCAATTTCATACATGTATTTCAAACCAAGCAGGCATTTTATTGTACTTCCCCTTTCTGCTTTATCTTATTAATGAATATGGATTGTTTGCTGCACATGAGTTTTAGTCACAAAGTTATTAATCTGTTCTGCAGTGAGAGGAAGTTTCTGTTAATGTTAGGTCATGGTTAGACTATGGAAGTCAATGAAGTTGCATTCTAAATTAACTGCAAAGTGAGACCAGCGTATCATTCAGTGTCATTTCTGAATTACCTGATTCCATGTTCTGATTTCAGTGGTTTAGAGGTTTTTTTTCTTTCCATAGCTTTGCACAAATTGGGAAGATGTCTGTTGTTAACTAAAGACTTTACAAGCTTTTACTGTGTTTATGCTAACCTATATAAAATTCAAATGGTGTCCTTTCTGGGTCAAGTATCATTAGAAAGCTGTAATATTCATGTAAGGTCAGTTACGATTTTCTGCTCTCAGTCTCCTAGCACCTAGTAATTTAAGAGAAAAGGGTGAAAGATGAAATAAGGTATAGGTTAGTAGTGAGTAAAATAGGAAAATAGAGCAAAATTCTGGATAATTTTAGAAAATGTAACTCTTAGCAGTTAGGAAATTGTAACTATTTTTTCCATGCACCAAAAATGGCTCGAATTTAACTAAAGAATTCTGGAGAGCTGTTTGATGTCTAAACTGCCAAAGCTCTACTTGTATGTAAAAGACAGCAGATCTAAAATTGTTAACCCCTGACTGCTTATGCTTCATCTGAAGCTCCTAAAAAATATTTTTTTTCTTTTTTGCATTCTTTGGTTTCATTTTGCAAGTGATTTTCTAATGCTGTTGAAACTGGTTAACTTCTTTGATGAGTTACCTGTCACAGTGGCAGAATTAAGAATTTTGCCCAGCATATTTTATATGAAGCACAGTGGAGTAAGTAGGTGGATAATCCTGATTCCTAGCACCAAAAGATTAAGTTGGCTTTTATACTTTAATTAAAAGTTTTTTTGCATAACTGAAAAACTCTTAGAGGAGTGTTATTTTTATGTATTCAAAACATTTTGAATCCTATTTCAGGAGCTGAAGGGTCAGTAAAATAATATATTTAGCAGAAAGTAATGGAACTATCTTAAAATACAGGTTTAGATTAACAAGTATTTCCAGAAGTTGATCTTCTGCCTGGTATTTGTAATTATAAAGTATAATGAGAGAGAAGTTAAGAATTCTTCCCAGATGAACTGCCTGGATTGCAGGTAGATTTCTCAAGTAATAACAAGCTCATCAAGAAGAGTTCAGTGCTACCGTGATACCAGAGATGAAATTTTATTCTTTAATAAGTTGATTAGAGTTTCACTATTGTATTTAGCAGGCATAGGATTTTACATTGGACCATTACAGAAAGTGAAACTTGATATAAATGTCCTAGAGATGGGATAGGTATAGGTGTCTTCTTTTTTCCCAAGCATTGAAATTCCTAAAGTTATAAAACTATTTGTTAATCAGGCCAGGAGTCTTTCTGTTGAAAAATTTATTTTCTGTCTTTTTTTTGTTATTGTATATTTAGATTCATGTCAGGAATGCCTAGAGTATTGAACAGATGTTTTTCATGGAATCTTCCTTTTAAAGTAAAATCTCAGTAATTACATGAGACAATGCTGGTTTATGTTTACTGGAAATAAAATTAAATGTTCCCAACTGATTAAACTGCTTCTTCAAGTAATGCATCAAAAGTGGAATTTCTTGTCACATTTCTGAAGTTAGCATGGAGTTTTACAGTCTGCACAACAATTCCAATTGGAGTGATCATTAAAACGTACTTTATTTAGCTTTTGGGTCTCTCTTATTTTCTTTTCCAGTGGCTAAAATTCTTTTTCAGAAGTGCAAAGTGTCCAATATGTTAACATTAAGATCTGGGACAGAGTAAATTCTCAGTTGTGTTGGAAGTGACAGGCATGATCTTCAGCCTGTCAGACTGTCGAGACAACACTTGACCATCCAAACTAGCATTCCCATTTGTATCATTGTGATTTTTGTCCTTTATAAAAGATTCTGCGAATTGACTAGTGAAGAGCTTAGGTTTCCAAGTAGCTTTCTCAGGCCTTCTATGCTTATGAGAGAAGTTTGTTGGGTTTGAAAAGTCTTTTGCTATCCTCAGACAGTAGTGTTATTTTTTTCTTAAGGTAATGAAACATTATTTTTGGATTACATAATTATTGGGAAGTCAAACTATTTGGAAAGGGAAAGATTTGATTCCTTTTGGTGTAAATTAGCTGGTCTTACGGTATGCTGTTCCTAAGCTAAATTCCACAAGAAATTGGTACTGGTGCTGTAATATCACCTTTATGAATTCTGTAATGCATTGTTAATGCTCTAGCTTCCCTTAGTAATTGTTTCTTCTGTTACTTACAAAATAAATAAAAATGTGTAAATTCTTTTGTTACTTTTCCTCAAATTTTTATTTTGAGATGGAGAAATCAGAGCCAGCATAGATTGTATGATCTTATTTATGAAGAAGTGAACAGAAAGGATAATTTTGTACTTGATATTTTTGTAGGTATAAGCCTATGCAGAAAGTGGATGGAGTTGCAGATGGCTTCACAGGAAGTGGTCAACAGACAGGCACATCTGTTGAACAAACTGTGATTGCCCAAAGTCAACATCATCAACAGTTTTTAGGTAAGAAAGCAGGTTTTATACTGCTGTATAAGTAAGTAAGATGAACTTCATTATCACTGTGAATATCAAGTCACACAAGTACAGTAGTTGCTTCTAAAGTTATTATGCCCTCTTTAAAAATCTTACAACAGAACAAAAAGGCACTTAAATTACATGTTCTGTGTTGTGAGCTTTATGTAATATTTAATATGCATCATGTAAGTATAAAAGGAAAAATACACCAATTCTGTATTTGTGTGATATATTTAATATTTTATAAATCACAATGCAGTTGCTGTGCAAAGTTATGTTAGACATACATACTGAAATTTCTGCGATTAAAGTTGTTCCCTGCATGTGCATTACAGTGCATTTTATTTCATAAAAGGGGGGTGGTGGCATGGCATTACTGTTGCAGGATAGCCTTCCAGAGGGCTGTTTTGAATCTGTGCTGTAGTGTTATAAGTGGAAAGAGCCTAATAGTTTCAACTGGAACCCCAAAGTTCATGTTTAAAAATGTCCAAGTTGTGGATTCATTGATCCAGCTAAGCATGTATTCTCAGTAATGGAAACAAATGGTAATTTAGTTATTTGTTTATGCAGAAAGACTCTTTGGCTGTGTTATTGCAAAAGGTGTAGGCTTATTTGGTTGGGATTTTCAAGCACCAAATCCTTTGGCCTAAATTCGCTGTTACTGAAATCATTGGGAGCATAAGGGTAGCATTAAAATGTTTTGAATCTTCCTTTCCAGGTACCTTTTAGTCCAGCATTTTTCTCTTATATCAGCTTGTCTTTTGGAAACATTTGTGACAAATAGTAAAAGCACACATTGGCTCTACATGAAAGTCTACTAAATTTCAAATAAAAATGTATATTGAGTCTACTAAGCCCCATCGTATCTGGCTACATAGAAACTCTTCAGCTGAACACGAAAAAAACTATTCAAGGATTAATCTTTCATACACTGCCATAGATATTTTCCTTCATCCTGTCATACTCTGAAAACATCTGTGTTAGCTTTTCTGTATAGGTGTAGTATGTACATGACATCTTTTTAATGTCTTCAAGAATGATTTTATATTTCGTTTTGCTTAAAAAAATGCTGGCTAAATTTGTTTACAATTCTAACATACAACAGGTATGAAAGACTTTTCTCTTTGAATATTATGACTTTTTAGAATTTATTTCTTTGTATCATCCTTAAATTTTTTCTTAATCATACTGTAACTGGCACTGTTCACAATAGCCCTCTTTCATTATGTTGTCATGGAAACAGATGCATCTCGAGTACTTCCAGAGTTTGGAGAAGTTGAAATATCTTCTCTACCAGATGGTACTACCTTTGAGGACATCAAATCACTGCAGAGTCTTTATCGAGAGCACTGTGAGGTATTTCCTATAAACTGTTTATTTTTTAAAGTTCATGACTTCTAGTGAAGGTCAGTACAAGACAGTAATGCCAAATATATTGCAACCATGTTAGTGGTATGTGACTTTCCCCCAGGGTATTTTGCTTATTTCATTGGAAAGGACTTTAGTAAAACAGTTTTTCTGGAGGGTGCCCTTTACAGGGGAAAAAAGTAATATATAATAGACACTGAGAATGAAATGTAGTTATGTGTATGTTTTCAGAATGTTAGAGAAACTATACTTCAGATTGTACGTGCAGATCTTTGGTTTAGTCAATAGGAAATGTAAATCAGGTTAAATTATAATTTTTTTTTTTTTAACATTAAAAGCAGTAACTTTTTTCTCATTTTAAAGAAACATTGAGACGTTTAAGCCACATTTGATACTGAACAATGTCTTTTAAAATTATTTTTGAAGGTGCTTTCAAACCTATACTGAATTATGAAAATTAATAAACTGGCAGGTTTCCTTTGTGTTTGCAGTAGTATTAAATATTTTCTTTGGGTGAATTCCTCTGATATGTTTACATAGGCCATGCTCATTTCTGGAGGCTTCCACACATGTGCACTTGACCTTACTCAAGTCTCTGTGCACACCAGTTTATAGTGCTGGATAATTTATGGATATCAAAGCTATTAAAATAGGTATTATTTATAACTTGAGAAAAATACAGTTTGCCTTTGCTCTACTACGTGATGAAGGAAAAAAAAGCTATAGATCCAGTTGGAGCTTGGAGTGGTGGGAAGCTGGGTAGAAGACAATCTGTACTTGTGTTTTATTTTCTCAGGCAATACTGGATGTGGTTGTGAATCTTCAAATCAGCCTGATAGAAAAATTGTGGCAAACTTTCTGGCGCTATTCTCCCTCTGCTCCACCTGATGGCACTACTATTACTGAACCAAGGTCGGTAAAAGTTTCTCTTCCTTTACTGCTTCTCATGATAATATAATACAGGTGTCAAATAAAAAAAATCTTATTGGTTCTACCTGCTGAGTAATAATTTTTTTCATATGATAATTTTTCAAATTAAATTTATGTTGTCTGGCATTTCTGTATAGACTGGGTGTATGCCAATGTGCAGTCTTGAAACGATTGTGTCGACCATTTTTTTTCTTTGCTTGGGCAACTACAGTAAAGGTGTCTTTTCCCAGTATTCTATCCAGTTCTTTTAAGCCAAAAGCATCGTTCATACCTCTGCATAATTTATGAGCTGTAGCAGAGCTATGGAGGCATTTTTAAAATCCATTTCCTTGTGACACAATGTGTAAAGAAGTTCTGTTGGGTGTAGTTGAGACATCTATGACATCTTTATAAAATAATACATTTTAACACCCATTGCAGGTTTTTACCTGCTGTAAATGCATTACCATTTATTTGTTTGCTACGTTTTTTCACACCAGCAATCTGAGTGAAATAGAAAGTCGACTTCCAAAAGCAAAGCTGATTACTCTGTGCAAGAATGAGGCTATTCTAAAATGGATGTGTAACTGTGACCATGTGATGTACCAGGCTTTGGTGGAGATTCTCATTCCTGACGTCCTTAGACCTATTCCTAGTAAGTGAACACCTGAAACATTTTGTAAGGATTTTTGTGTATGCCTGCCTGTGGTGGTGGTGGTCTTGTGCCTCACAGGACAGCTTTAGGAATAAGTTTGAAAGTTAAGAAAGTATTGTGTGTCATTTATCCTTAATTTTGTTGTGTAGGAAGTTGTGCTGAGAGTTGATGTATGCTTGGTATTTTAAAAGTAACTGAGGATTTTAGTACAGTTGGAAGATCTAGTTTTCAAGATATAGTTTCATATTAAAGGTACTTCTTTCTCTGTGTGTTATATTTTCAGATAAAAATGTTTTCCTTTTACCCTGGCTCTAGACTACCTGATAGACTTAGACATAAGTCCTGTGGCCTTAAGCCAATGTGCACTAATGTCAGTCAGTCCTTTCACTAAATTCAGTAGGTGTTAGTTTAAACATTACATATTAATCTTTGATTAGTCTGAAAAAAAAAGTATATGATCTTTGTGATTCCATTTCTGGACAGTTAGTCTTTTGTTCCTTATCAGTGGCTGCTGAAATATATTTTAATGTCTGTTAAGGCAATGAAAAATTAACTCAGAAATTTTTAGTCCAATTTATTATTCCAGTCTACTGTTCTTTCTGTCATGCATCCTGCGTGAAAGAGTCAGTAACTGTTGGGCCATTCAACCATTACGAGGAGTACAGCTTTCTTTTCAAACTTAATTTTACTAAAATCCATTGTTGCTCGAGCAGTGTATTTTTATGGCTATTTTTGGTAGAAAATGAATTTATGTGAAGAAAGTTGAACTCCGTTATAAAGCATTTATTGTCTCGCATGTGCTGTGCTAAATATTATAAAGAAATCACGTTAGCAACCCACTATAAATGTCGTAACTCCTACATATTATATCCTTTCCATGAAAAAACAGCAGTCACTTCATAAAGTTGGATTAATATTTTTAAAAAAGTTAGGGCCTTAAGTAGGTTTGCAGCTAACAAAGCTATTTTGTCATGCTGTGAACACCTCTTCTGCTAGTGACTCCTTAGGGCCTTAAGTAGGTTTGCAGCTAACAAAGCTATTTTGTCATGCTGTGAACACCTCTTCTGCTATAGTGACTCCAGTAGTAATAAGCACTCCATAAGAATATTTGCAGGTAATGCCTTGCAGAAAAGTTTTATTGACTTTTTGCTTGTCAGTGAAATAAAATTAGGTTTCAGTAAATTATGTATGATACAAAAAAAAATTTGGAACTGGAAATGTATAAAATCTGAAGGTTGGCCTTTTACAAAGGCAGTTTTACCTTTTTTTAAGGAAAGAGTAAGTTCTTGGTAGAGATTGACATAATTTATCTTTTCATCTCTGTAGCAGAATAAAGGAAAAATGCTTTACTGAAATACATGCAATTATTGACAACTATTACTTGTATAAATTATTCTGCATTGGTTTATATTTTATGTTTTACTTTTCTATCTAGTGACAATGCAAGTAGGTAGGTTATTAATTTTGGACTAATATAGCCTATCACAAGCAAATAGGCAATGATAAAAACCCCCACAAATTTAATTACAACATTTAATAGGTTTAATTAAAACTCTCTCTTCCAAAAGCATATTATTTTCTAAATAAAAAGGTGATGCAGACATGGTTTTTCATCAAACCTGCTTTTCGCCTTGCTTTTCACTTGCTTCTCTTGCACAGCCTGGCAGTCTCTAAAGAAGTTTTTATATGATAGCTCCTGAGCTTGTGGTGTCTTCCTGCTTTGTTTCATAAGATGCATTGGGCGTTGCCAGTACAGGGTTTCAAGAAAATGTGACACAATCATTTAATATCAATAACTACAGGCATCAGATCCTTTTCATGCTATTTCTATCTAGAATTACCAGTCATATGTGAATAATTGATACCTACTGTGTTTGACATTCCTGTTTTTGGGATGATTATCGGACTTCTTGATGCAAAAACATCATCTGATCCCAGGACAAATTCATCCCAAGAGACTTCGGCCTCTATTTTGTGAACAGTCCAGTGGTTTTCTGCTCAGAAGTCCACCCACTGAGCTACCTTTGGAAGACAGATAATGTATTTTCTTATTTTTATCTTTAGGACCAGCTAACTAAATGGCTTTTTCTAGTCAGCTTTCCTGTAATGATGGTCCATACAAGTTCTCTCTTCACTGTGAAATATTTAAAATATTATTAGTTTTTTAACTCCTGCTTTTGAATTAAAATATCTCCAGCCATTACAAGAGACCAAGAGAAAGGCTTAAGGTTGTGCTTAATGGTTGACTATGACAATAATGGAGCTAGGTGAAGTAGACAAATTCATCATCTTCTGTGGGAAAATAGGAGTTTATAGGAAAGTTTGGACTCTGTAGAGGAAAGGGGGTTGTAAATGCTTCATCAAAGGCATGTTTATGATTTTTTTTTTTCCTGAATAAATGGAAAGATTTTGACAGCAGCTACTCAAAATAGGAAAAAATATTAATTTGGAAAGTGCTTCAAGTAAGCATATGGTTTTTTAAGGTTTATCTTTTTTCATGTCTAGATTTTCAGTGTTTTTCTTTTAGAAAAGTCTTACTGTGCTACTCAGCTGTGTGATATATATTACTGGAGTAGAAAAAAATATTACCATTGAGGAGAAAATAATTTTATTTTTAACCTCTATGTTAAATTTGCCAGCTGAAATGTTTAACATCCACAGAATGAATGAAGAACTGCTGTGTATAAAACAGCAAAATTCCTTTTCCTAAGAAAAGTGAAATGCTGTCCATTTGAGTCAGGAATAAAGACCATAATTATCTAATGTCTTTGACAATAGACCAGAGCTATTATGTTTTAGAATGGACTTTTTGCATCTTCGCAAGTAACAGAATGGACAGTAACAAACTTGCCTGTGAGTTAGTTTCTATCATAGGTGGAGAATTTGTGCTAAACAT
This sequence comes from Aptenodytes forsteri, assembly GCF_000699145.1. Lineage (NCBI taxonomy): Eukaryota > Metazoa > Chordata > Aves > Sphenisciformes > Spheniscidae > Aptenodytes > Aptenodytes forsteri. The sequence continues at coordinate 2,888,876 of NW_008795321.1, read as the reverse complement.
ATTTCCACACCGTATTACACAGTTCCAGGCAGACAAAAATTTAAAGTGCTGGTAAGAGTGTAAAGCCTTGTTTTTATGAGATTTGCATGTCAGAGGGTTTTCAGCTGAAGACTCAAGCTTTTTAGGTACTTATCCGAATCAAACTTTCCATCGGTAACTGCCATTGCAACATCATTTACTGTGTGTCTAGTAACATTTAACTATCAGGCCATTTACTTTGCACCATACTCATCATGTGATTCTCTGAAAGGGTTTCCTTGTTTTTCTATGGTAGTCAGACGAACTTAAAAGAAGGCTTTGAGGATGTAGGTACTTAAGGTTTTGGTAATGGCTAGATGTGTAGTTAAGGATGGAGTATGAGAAAAATTCTCTATTTAATATGATATCTCCAAAGCTCATTAGAAATTCATGGTTGTTCTATACAATACTGATGCCTGATTATCTACTTTAGCTATTTAATTTCTTTAGAACTTAGAATGGCTTTCATTTGCTCCTCTTTCTTCCTTCCTCTCTTAAGGCCTGAGCTGCTTTTCCATATTTTTTTTTTAAAGGAGATCAGCATTACAGTCATGCAAATAATTTTGTAATATATAGTTGGGTGAAAAAGAGTAATAAGCGAATTAGAAGTGAAAAAGCAGTAGTATTTTTCCTTAAGTGTCTAAGTATCATTCATACGGTATTTACATTATTCCTTCCACTTTGCATTTTCTTGTTCTATAGGTAAGAAAATGTGAGTCAATACATAGTTAATTAGTAAGTGCACAGAAATAATTTACAAAGCAGCACAAGTGAGCTAGGTGATTGACAGGATTGAAGAAAAAAGCTTGTTCTTCATGTGGAAACCTCAAGAGAGGAAAAAAAACCTGTTACCATAGAGTGTTCAGCTAATACAGATATTTTGTAAGATCAAATTGTGTTCAGCTGAGCATCCAAATGTGTGGTCAGTTATGTAAATTACTGATATGGATTCTACAGCTTATCACTGCAAATTTGAAGACATGAAAAAGATGTCATGAAGAATACACTTTTTCTTTTAGTAGATTTACTTTGCTAATAGAAAGCTTTATTAAAAAAGGGATCTTCAAGAATTCAAACGGTAAAAGAGCATTTCTCATAGACAAGTTCTAACAGCATTAATTTCTTACTCTACCAGAGTATCCAGCCTTATAAACAGAATCCAGTCAGTCTTGTCTTGGACTGTTTCTCCTTACATGTAGCTAAAATAGTTTGAAAATAAATATTATTTCCTCCTTCTATTTTTTTCCTCTTCACTTTTGTAGTTGCTTTCATTCTCTACTAGTCTTTAGAAACCTGTAGTTTTTTCTTTTTGTCTCCTCCTTTTTGCAGCTGTTTGAGTGGATGCTATTATGTCAATGAGCAAGTGGTAGGTATGGGGAAGTGAGGTTTCTACTACTCAGGAGATATGATTCTCTTTTTTCCAGGCGCAGTTCATTGGGAAAATACTTCCTGTCCTCCTCCTTTGAAAAATTAAAACTTATATTTTGAGTAGTGCAGATTGCTGTAAGGGCTGCTTCAATTTCTCTCTAAATCTCTGTCAGCCACTCAGCAGTTCTGTGGGTGCTATAGTAAAGAAAGAAAAGTGCACACAGATTCCACAGCCATTTGAATAATCTCACTTTCTCCCAGTGAAACACACTCGTATATCTTGCTTATTGATGATATCCTTAAGCTCTGCATGTTGGATTTTGTTCTTTAAAACTGAAGTAAGTAGCACCATGACATGGCTTAAGGTTACTTTGGCCTTATTTGAGGAAACTGCGGTACTCCAATAACTGGATTTTTTTCCAGAGTTTTGGTCTTTAAAAGAGGTGCTTAGATGAAATGGAAAGCTGAAAGTTTGTGATGGACATTTCCATCACAACTGCTGCAATTACTGATGTTCTTCTATAGGAGTGCTCAAAACAATACTGCTGGTCACAAACTTCTTGAAAGATTGTTAGGTGAGGAAGCCGGAACCAAATATTAAACCAGTATTAAACCAAAACTAAAATCATGATTGCATAATCTATATCTGAATGAGGCATTTTGAACCTAGACTGGATTTGTCTTTTAGTAAGTAAAAGCAGTGGACCTGAACGTTGAGTACGTAAGTACTGAGGATGCAAAACATTTCAAGACAGGTACATTGCTTTCTTTTCATTCTGTTTTTATTCTTTAACGCACAGGTGCCTTGACCCAAGCCATTCGCAATTTTGCAAAAAGCCTTGAAGGTTGGCTTTCAAATGCCATGAACAATATTCCACAGAGGATGATACAAACCAAGGTAGACAAAACTGTTGCAGTATTATTCTTGCAATGGCAAACCAAGTGGGCAGTAGCATCTAAAAGCAGTAGCGTTTTAAGTTTAATGCTAAATTTCCTGTTTAGCATCAAGCATCAAATAATGGGAGAGGAAATAACTTAGTTTTGTCAAAAAAACATAAGAAAGAAATTATTTGATGTGCTACATGAACATAATGCACATATAAGGACTCTTTAATATAGAATATTAAAATGAAGGTAAAGACTCAATCTGTAGAATTAATCTACAGATAAAGAGTACAATATTTAAAAATAAATAAATTTCCTCATAGGTTGCCGCTGTAAGTGCCTTTGCCCAGACTCTGCGAAGATACACATCTCTTAATCACCTGGCTCAAGCAGCTCGTGCTGTGCTTCAAAATACTTCTCAAATCAACCAGATGCTCAATGATCTTAACCGTGTTGATTTTGCCAATGTTCAGGTAAAATGCAGCTTTTAATAACAGGCTTCTTTTTTTAAAAAAAAGTGTTATTTCCTCTATGACTTTGAACTCTGTTAGCTGTCATTATCAAGAAGGTGAAGTGAGAACATTTTGCTGATTCATATATGCAGTGATTCAGCCCAAACGTGACAGCTTACATTTTAGGAAAGTAAGAGCTCAGAACCACTATCTGTTTCCATTTACTGTCTTGAAATGCACATATTCTTCCAACTTCTAAGCAAATGTAGAGCAAATACATTCTTAGAATACCATGAATGATGTCTTAGTAGTAGCATAAATGATATCTTAGAATTAGATCTCAGGTAGTAGCGTAGCTTCTGAATGTCTCTAAAAGCTATTAAATACACATTGTTTTTAGTAGAGACTGTTTCATTATTTCAAAGACAATACCATTAGTATACTTTATGTAAGTGCCTATGTTAAAATTTACAAGAGATCATGAGTAATTGATTAGATTAGTACAGACTAGAACTAGTTTCCAGTTAGCTATAGAATATAAGTTTATATTTTCACTAAGCTTAATTTCTCCACCTGTTTCTGTGCCTCTGAGGAAAAGTATTTTTTTCCTTTTGCCCAGCAAAGTGAAATGTTCCAGATTACTGGTAGTTCTATGTTTGCCTCTTTTCCTTGTGAACAAGTGTTTTAATGTATTTGTTAATCATCTTAACAAAAGTCAGTCAAGAGTACTTGACCAAAGATACAGTATATTAAGTATTGTAATATGTTAACATGAATACAGAGTCTGTGAATGAGGTGTTAACTCAGCACATGATAGCTAGAGTTTAAGGACATGGCTTGCAGTTAGTGAGTCTTCATTTTTGTCTCTTAGTTTCTGAATTGACCAGCTAGCCTTATTTAAACTTGATAACACTCACTAAATTGCTTATTATTGTATGCAGTGTGTTTCTCCATTTGCGTGCAGTTTATGTTGTACTTTAAGTAATGTAATCTATTACTGCCTATAGTCAGCAAACAAAACAATCCTTATTTATACACAAAACTTTTTTTTATAAGATGATATAACAGAAATTGTCTTTAAGCTTAACTTCTTCAGAACGAAAGGAACCTTGCACTTGATTTCTTGCTGCTACTTTTATTACCTTAGCCCCCCATTTAACTGTTCTTCCTGCTTGCCGTGCCTTGTAGTCCCAGAAAAACTGACAAGTTGCAAATATTTCCGTAGAAAAATGATGAATGGGGAAAATAGAAGCCTTTTTTGAAAACGAATCTGGAAAACTATAAAATACTTGTGTCATTTCCATTGTTTGTTCTAAATTTTTTTTATTTGATGTCTGCTCTTATATGTTATGCTTTTCCCATCCGTTTGCTTTCAACAAAATCGTGATAGACAGAAAAATAAAAACTGCATCTTAGTTTGTCTAGTAAGTGGGGTTTGTCCTTTTCATCCATTGAATTGCTTAATCTTTGAGAAAGAATTACATACTGTGCTTTGGATTATGTATTGTTAATTTAAGAGTTGCCATGTGCTGTAACAGGAGCAGGCTTCCTGGGTGTGCCAGTGTGATGACAACATGGTTCAGAGACTAGAAACAGATTTCAAGATGACTCTTCAACAGCAGAGCACTCTGGAGCAGTGGGCTGCCTGGCTTGATAATGTAATGATGCAAGCGTTGAAACCATATGAAGGAAGACCCAGCTTTCCTAAAGCAGCACGGCAATTTCTGTTAAAATGGTCTTTCTACAGGTAGTATTTAATAGACTTCTAAAACATTCTAACTATTCTATTATTTGCTGAATTGTTCACTGCAGTGAAGTTGACAGATGTAATATCACACAGTGGCTCTCTAGGTCATGAAAAACATGGGTGATTTTTCAGAAAATTATTGTTGTTAACCTTGAACTCAGGGCTACTTGCAAATCGGCAGGGACTTAAATGATCCTCGTTTATTGTTGTAAGGGCCATGTGCAAATGAATGCAGGTGGAATTTTGTCCTGAGTTAGAAACATAATATGAAATTTTTAGGTTGCATAACTACACAATTATTAAGCCACTATTTTTAATATTATTTATTAAAACACTGTGATATCTATGTTTATTACATAAGGAAGACAAAACCTGTTTTTAATGTGTAAAACGAACATTAAGACAAGCATTCCATGTTAGCTGCTTATTGAAACAGTTATCAGAGTAAACCTCGTTCTTTGAAAATGACTGTAGCAATTACTTGCTGAAGATACCAGAATTTGTCAATATTATATGTACACACAAGCCTATCTTTTTGTAATTTTAAGTTTCAAAGTTTAAAAATTGTGGCAATTAAAACCTTTGTACTGTGAAGATGGACACAACAGACGCTATTTAAGCATTAGTTTGTTTAAAATTGAATTTCTTACCATTTTAGTTGTTTATGTTTTCAACAAAGTTTTCTTTCAAGTTAGGTTTTACACATGGTCAAGTATTGGTAGTTATGCATATACCAAAACAAAGAAAAACTGAAAACAAAACAATCTGGTTATTTCTTATGTAATGTGGTGTCCAACAATACCTTCAGAGAAAGGAGAGAAGCAAATGATTGCCTTTCCTGGACATCTCTTTCTGAAGACACCATAAATCAGACATTTGTGGATAACGTTACTTTTGAGAATATTAGTTTTGAGGTGACATGTCTACGTGGATAAGTGTTAAAATGACTATGACATATAATACATAAATATATATATTTTTCTATTTTTGAATAGCTCAATGGTGATTCGAGATTTAACCTTGCGCAGTGCTGCTAGCTTTGGCTCTTTTCATCTGATCCGCTTGCTTTACGATGAATACATGTTTTACTTAGTAGAACATCGTGTTGCTCAGGCAACAGGAGAGACACCTATTGCAGTTATGGGAGAGGTAAGATAATATGTAAGAGACTAGATTGATAGATTTAGTGATGAATTTGGGTATATGTCTTTGCAAATTTTTTAAACGTTTATGTGGAGCTGTAGGATGTTCTGCAATATAACAATAGGTTGGGTTACAAATACATACAACAGTTTCCAACTTGTTTCATTGGTTGATTGTCAGAGTACTAAGATCACATTGAATTCTAACAACCAATTATTTCCAAATGAGCTTGCTCCTTTACAAATCTGCATACAGATTCATGTGCACAGTTTGAAAAATGTTGATCAACATACAGCCTTTTTCCAGTTTTTGAGAACTGAGTATCTTATGTGAAAATAAAAAAAGAACAGAGTAATAGGAGGGTGTTGCTTACATGGATCTGTTTACATGTATTTGCACACATTTTGAATTCCCACACAATTGTTATCACAAGTGAGCTGAGTACCCCCATTGACTTCAGAAGGATGGCTTACATGCAGAATTTTGGCTTGTATGGTACTGTTCACAAACATGTAATAAAACCAGCGCAGACATATACAGATGTTTGCAACACAGTTGATTGTCATACATGTGTTTCAAAGATCATTGGTTTCAGAAACAGAACAAGAGTCTCAGTTAATAACCAGTTTTTTTATACTCATCTATGGCATCTGCAAGGCAAAGTTTATCTCATCCCTCTTTTTTCCAGTAGTTCATCTAACCTTTTATTTTGAGTGAGACAGTGAGGAGTGCATGAATTGTCATCAAAGAATTGCACTTCAAAAGTGCTGGAAAATGGATATATTTGAAAATATGCTAGATAGTTAACGGGACAGATGTGTTACATCTTTACATTTGGGAGTCACTGTGTCGTATTCTATGTTACTGATTGCAAGTCATTTTGCGAGTTGATTTGGCATCAGGTATCATTCTTCCCTCAAGATATATTGACACGCTCCTTAAATACTATAAATAGATGCTATACTTTCAAGAGAAATTGGAAATGTCTCAGCTTTATTTGTCAGATGATTTTATATCATGTGGCATGACATGTTTCAGAAAAACTAAATAACATTGTTTCTGCTTAGTGACCAACCAATAGTATATTTGCTTAACCTCTGCCTTGTATTTGCAGTAAGGTTCTACACAAGTATACAGTTACTACATTCTTGTCATCTTAACAGACGTTGTATATGTTAGACATAAATGTATGTAGGGTCTTCTAAAAAGTTTATGTAGACTGAAGATGGACATATTATGAGGAAGTAAGTAACCCAAAACTTTTGGAGGTGAGAGGGGCAGAATAGAAGTAGTAAATACTCATTAAATGCATGTCTTTTTATGTTTCTGTGTATTCAATTACTGTGACTGAAACAAAATGAGGAAGTCTAAGACTATGGTCTGACAAACACCATAAGACAGTATAAACTGGTGTTGCAGCTGAGAAAAGCATTCTCATTTTTCTCCCTTCCTCTTCTCCCAGCTTTGGACACAGGCATTGGCAAAGTTGTTCTGAAAAAGACTGGTGGTATAATTTATGGCTAGAAATGTATTTATCTAAATAATGCACTCTTTTAATTTGAGATTCATTGATGGCATTTTCCACTGCTGATTCTTATTTAAGAGAAACTTAGAGGATTCAGAGAAGGAAAGGGAGGAAGGTCATACATCTAGCTTGTGAGCAACTTTTTTGAAAAGGTCTTTTTTTTGATGTAAGTAAATTGGTTACCAGATTGTAAACCCTTTCTCAGCAGTGCCTTTCATCTACCTTACAAGTAGATTTGCAACACTGTGACACACCTTCATTTTTGTTCCAGCACAATTAAGGTTGTCTCTGGGAAATTTTAAAAAGAACTTTTTGTTAAAATGTTGGCAGTTCAGAATGGATATCCATCATAATTTATGGCTTTATACAACACAGAAATAGCTCACTTCAAGCAACAAAGGCCCTGATGAAGTAATCTTAAAAAGTTTGTACTTCCCCATTTTAATTTTTGAGGGTTTACTTAGTGATAATTGTCTTAATAAGCACAAGACTAGGATGGAATGAAAAATGAATTACTGTACTATGGATGTGGCTGCAGCCAAGATCATGCGCTTGAATGCTAGCCTCAAACCAGTGGAGCACAGATCTGCTCCATCACAGATACTCTAAGTTCACGTTTGCTTAAGACTGTGTCCAGTTTTTTCATTGTTTATTTTGCAGTTTGGTGATTTAAATGCTGTGTCCCCTGGAAATATGGATAAAGGTAAGCATTTTAATCTCTCCAGTGTATAATTCTGGATAGAGCTAATGTGCCTTTTGGAGCAAAATATGTCCTTATGTTTTTAAAATACAGTAAAACAGAATTTAAAGCTGTTTTATGCATGGATTTATACATGCTTTAAAGTCCATGTATATGTTATACAGATATGTTAATATATTATATGGATACAATAAGCTATCTAGGTAATATGCAGCATATAATGACTAGAATATTGTAGGTTTGTTTTAGAATAAGAATATATTTTAAAGACGTTTATTATTGACACAAGAAAAATTCCAATTTTTATGCAGAATTTAGTTGTATCTGATAGGACAGAGGAGGATAACAGCTGTGGGAAGAAAGACAGGAGTATGCTTATGTATGTTTATCTGTAGTAAACATTTTGCTAAGTGAAGAAGGCAGAATTGCATGCAAGTAGTTGTCAGGTAACTTGTCGGTGAAGAGGATAGGAAGAAATGAGTTCCTTATAACCTCTTCATGCCATATTTTGATATACATTCTTACACTGACTAGTTGAGTGATTTGGGGTGACTTGACCCCAGATCACTCAACTAGTCAGTATAAGAATGTACGTCAAAATTTGGGGTCAAGTGACCCCAAATCTCTTCACCTCAGTTTCCCTATCTGTAACGAAGAGTAACAACTCTTTTGTTCATCATGTCTTAGGGATGAGAGGCATTTTGCAATATGAAGTTAACGTTGTTTGTTAGAGATTGTTTTTGAGATTGCAATGTTTTTTCCAGATACTGTATCAACAGTGTGTAACTCAAGTCATCAAAGCTGCAGTCTGTTTACCTGTTTGAGATAATAATTGACTTTTTCCATTAAAATTTTAAATTTTCAGTTCATGCTTTATCAGATCGCTAATCTTCCCTGTATTTTTGTATTTCAACTATTATTTGCAAAAAAAAAAAAGGCCCTTGTATTAGATTTTTTTTCCCTTGGTGCTAGTTTCATGGTGGTTTGTTTGTGCAGATGAGGGCAGCGAAGTTGAAAGTGAAATAGATGAAGAGCTGGATGAAAATGGAGAGCCACAAGCTAAGAGGGAGAAAACAGAACTAAACCAGGCGTTCCAGGTGGGCTGCATGCAGCCAGTGCTTGAGAGTGGAGTACAGCAGAACCTCCTGAACCCAATTCATAATGAGCACATTGTTGCAACTACTCAGACTATCAGACAATGCAGTGCTACTGGAAATACATATACTGCAGTCTAATATGAAGCCTCCCCCCCGACACACAGCCCTTTGGGTTTAATATGAAAAAAAAAAATAAAGAGAATAAGTCCGAAGGTCGACTGTTGTCAAATTTTACCTGTGCTGAACGTTATTTTATTGGAGTTGTTAAATGGAATGGGTGTATGTATTTTGCCAGATCTGTTTAAAAAAAAAAGAGATTTTTTTGTAAACAGAATCATTTTACATTGGCCGCTCAGTATGAAGAGTTTTCTTAATATCAAATGCAAGGAAGATTTTTGCAAAGCTTAATGTTAATGTTTTTGTCCTTATGATAATTTAAATTTTTTCATAGTTTTTTAAAAATATTTTAATGTTAATTATTAGTTATGATGATGATTTCATATAGATAGGTTTTTAATTAGATGCACTTCTGTGAAATATCAAAAGAACTATTTTCTTTGATTTACACTGGAGGCATACTTATTTGACAGCAGATGTATCAAATTTGTTATAAAAGGTGCTTTTCATTGGACAACGAGAAAACACTATTTTGATAAAATTGTGAGCATTCAGGGGGAATTTTTGTAATAATGCTGGAGGGTTGGGAAGATCTCCTAGTTTCTTTCTGTGAGCACGAAGCAAGTTTAAATGACAGAATTGTAACAGAATGTGGTAATGTGTACGTCATAAACGTACCTAATTATCTGACCGTCATGTAAACAATGCAAGCTTCCTTTAAAATCAACAGTTCCAGATATTATTTGCATACCAGTTCCTCTGTTTTGAAGACTACTGATTCTATATGTGGGGCCACTGAACAGGTGCTTTTGGCTGTTGAGTGGTACTGTAGTTGTTAGAAACTGAAGCTAAAAAAGAAGTGACTTGATTATTATTATTAATTTTAAGTGTACGTGCTACTTATGCTGAACTGGACATACAGGAAAACATTCCATTTGGATGACTTTCTTCTATTCCAGGTCTTTTCCTACTAGTGGTTCAATCTGCTGCTCTTAGAAAAGATGATTTATAGAATGCAAGGAATGTAGCAACCTGCATCATTTTCCTTTCAAAAATATTTCCTTGTTGTTAAAGTGGATTTAAATTTTTACAAAAATTAGATAAGGCAGTGTAACTGGCACACCTCACTTGTACTTATTCCCAATTGTGTAGAATTTGAATAGGTGGCTAGATGGACCATTGCCATTTAAGAATGTACATCAGGGATCATTGTACCTCGGCTATTACATGGTGCCTTAAACAGAACTGAAGCTAAGACTTAGTACTTTTTGTTATTCTTAACTCTTAAAATTAATTCAACAAGGTGTGCCTGTCATTTTCAAATTCCCTAAGAAGTAAGGACAGGTTACATAGCCTTCAAAAGAATAAAAGGATTTTTTTATTATTAAATGATTTTAATATCCCTCTTAGAATGACAATAAACCTATTTTTTCTCATTTCTAGCTGGATTTCACTTTATTACAAATAAAATCTGCTTGGGAATTTGGAAAGCAAAACTAGCTTTAATACCAACTTCAAATGTCGAAATAGATTGACCATAGTCCCAAGCATGATTATATATTTTCTAAACCCTTGCCTACTTTTAATTTTAAAAACTAAAAAGAAATAAATGAGCAGGTACATAATGCAGTGCGTGTTTTCAATTTCTATATTTTGTGGGGTATCAGCCAGATATTACATTTTAATGGTTAAATAGTGACAGTTTATAGAGATCATATTAATTGACATTAAACCACTCAAATTTTTCTTCTTAAACATTTCATTATGCAGACACATGAATTTGCTACACTAAAATAGTGGAATTAAATAAGCAAAAAAGCCAAAAAGTGAAGGAGAGCACAAAAAGATCAACTTTACAGAAAAGACTGTGTAAGAAAATTACGGATTCTTTTATTTTGGTTTATCTAGTGTGTCTGAAAATGACTTTAAAGTCATATATACCAAATGGGAGAAGAGCATGTAAAACGAACAGCATATTTATAGCAACCAAGTTTGTTGCTAGAGTTTACATATGCTCCAAATACAGCTGCACATCATCTAAAATGTCCTAACATTATTGGTGTACAAAATTAAATTTTAATTCCTTTGCAGAACTGGGAGGTGAACCCATCCTGCTCATTTTATGTAGGCATAATTCCTACTAATGTCAGTAGATGGCTTTTGCCTCAGTAAAAAGTGAAAGTGAGGTTTATATTCATTATTTCTAAATTCATAAATGCACTGAATCTCATCATAGTTTTTGTTCTCACATATATTGCTCAGTGTGTCCTGATTTTTCCTTGGAAATCAGCACATCTGTACCCTTCACCAAAAATACTAAAACTAAGCTGTGATAAATATTTACTCCCCTTCATTGTGCATTATAAGATGTTTACAAGTAAAAAAAAGTGAAATAATTCAACATTTTTTTCATTTTCAGCTTTTTTTTAATACTGTAGTACTTGTTTCAATTTTTGTGTTGACAGACCTATAATGTTTTCTTATTATTGTCCTTTCTTGGTTTAATGTTGGATTTGTTGTTGCTGAGAAAAGAGTACGATTGTAATAGGTAAATCTAGATTGCTAAAAAAGGTGGGACCTGAGAAGCTTTCATTATTTAGCTCCCCACTCCACTCAGTTGTTCACTGTTCACAAAGTGCAAAACAAAACTGAACAAAAATCTGAATACAAAAATGGAATGTATTTCATGGCTTCTAAAAACAATGCGTTATCAAAACAAATTGGAACTATCCCAGGTTCAGAAAACTGAAGGGAGTCTGTATTCCTATGCTTAAATTTTAAAGATTTTACCAGATTTTTTTAGAACTATGTTACTGTAAGCTGCGTTGTATACTTACAGGTTTGGGGGTCTTCTGTTTTGATTTTACATTTACTGAAATTTTAATCAAACACTTAGATAAAACATTTTGCACACTCTTGCTATTTAATAGTTGGGTTTTGGTAACCATTAAACTACAGAGATACGAATACCTCAGTCCATATTCTGTAATGTGTAGCATGCGGTTGCATTGCCACACCAGCTCTGAAGTCTATTGTTAGTGCTCTGGAGAGGTGTAGCATGTATCCACAGGGTAGACATTATGAGAGTTGACACGGTTTATGTATTTTATCTAATCTTGACATGGAATCCAAAATAATTACTTTAGAGGCATTTCCCCCATTAGCACAAATAGCACAGTGAACAGTGTAGGGGAATGGGTATTGTTGAACTACCTTTTCAAAACACAGGGCCCAATTTTCAAAAGTTTTGTATTTATTAGAATTTGTTGGTACATTTTAATCTTTCTCATGGTAAATCAGTTTTAAAGCTTTTTTTTGCTGTTTTCAATTATTATTTCTGTGTTTTGCTATTGTACTGTAGCATGCTCTAAGCACCTTCTTTAAAAAAAAAAATTTGCATACAAATTTGGAAAATAGATTTTAAATTATTTACTTATAAAATGATGATTTACAGCATTACTGCCTTTAGTTCAAAAATAAGAAAACAGATAAAGCTATGTCATTCAGGAATGTATAGGTCTATATAGAAATCTAATTTAAAGCGAGGTATTTTTAAATATCTAAAACACTTCTTTTGTTCACCTTGTTTTCCCTATGAGAAATGATCTGATATCTTTGTCATTCTCACCAGTTGACATCTGCACTGTTTAGAAAAAATTTTGTATTAGAGATGCACTGCAATCCAATTTAATTCAGCATGTTTTTACAAAATAAAAACAACCATTGATAGCCTTAAAAGGGCTGATGAAAAATAGATTTATTAGTAATGTAAGTATACAACAATAATTTCAGAGTTTAAAACATTCATTTGAGCGAGCAGTATGAATTTCTGAAAATTGGGCCCTTGTCTCTCTAACAGGACATCCTCTTTGTATATGGTTTAAAACAAATCAATAAATGGAATTCTAGTGTATCTGCTAATTTGTTTGGTGATTTAAGACAAACAAACAATAAAAACTGGAATAGAAGCGTAAACACACAGTGCTTAGTTCTAGTATTAGAAAATTAATTTGATATAATGCCTTGCATTAACCCTTTGAGCATTGTAAGTAACATGATGGGAACAAAGCTTTTTAGATAATTTAATTAGTCCATTGAGCATATACTTTGAAATAGCTGATAGTGTTGTAGAAATTTTTTTTAATTATGTCTAAAGTAAATACTTGCAGACTATATGGGAATGGTTTTGTTATAGGAGTCTCAATAGATGTAGGCAAAATATTCACTGCCATTGATGTGTACTGTCTAAAACAGTACTTCAGCTCCCTTGTTTTCATAATTGCATAAATGTATAAGGAAAATAAAACATATGTGTCTACAGATACGAAGTTGTCTACTTTAAGATGCCTTTAGAAGATAAATGTTTAGAAAATATATTCAAACTATTTTGAAAATCTCCTGAGGTAGATTAGGATTGGAATACTCTGGTACTGTGAAAGAGAATCTTTAGGATTGAAAGAAGGCTTAGTGAAGAATAAATTTTGCAGAATATTTGGTATGTTTGCATTGAAATTTTTGGTGGTGTTTTTGATAAACAAGAACAAAAAGTGCACGATTATATTGATACTCCTTTTAAAACTCAGTCACTGCAATAATGACTAGCTGAAAGGTGAAGGTATTTTTTTCATCTTCATTTACAGGGGTACAGTTTGGATGGCCCTTATTGAATGTCAGAATTTTAAAAGCAACCTAGAAATTGCACAAGCCTTTTTGCCGTTTCAGAAAGCCCCTTTGTTCTTACAAATACTGCTTACAAGAACAAGGGAACAAGTGTAGTAGCACTTACAGATAGAAATGCCACCTTACTAAGTGAGAGTACAATACATTTTCTACTGTTTCTTGCAATATCAATGAGTCCGCAAACACTAAGTGCAGCTGTACTTATTTAAGTCCAGCTGAGGGCAAAAAACAAAGGGTCTCACTTTAAGTTATTTAATGGAATTACATCAGTAGTATAGTGCAAGTAAGTTGTAAACATTTTTAGTCAGTTAATGCAAATTCATGCATAATTAATTAACATAAATGCAATACTCAAAGGGTTTTAATTTAACAACTTTTTTTTCATAATTTACTGTAAATGCTTCTGAGTTTGCATGCCTTGATCATTGCTGCTAGTGATTTTATGTGCCAGTAGACCTGAGTTTAATTTACCAGTTTAACTAAGAAATAGTAAAAGCCACTTACAAAGTGACTGCCTAGTATGTGTTTGAAGTACAATATGCCTTAGTTTGAAAATTATCATTTTAACTCTTGTTTTATTCTGATTTTTTTCCTTTTCCTGTTGAAAAAATAAACTAGCATTTTGGGATTGGAAGCCCTGAGTAGTTAAATATTTGGTAAGAATTGTTCTTGTAGATTGCTCATTAAGGCTGAAATTCACTGTAGAAAAGAAGGCCCAGAACAAGCCTATGAGCATCAAATGAGCCTCACTTAAATCTAAATCAGGAAAATGTTCTTCGTATGTTCTTAAGCACTTTCTTGATTATGGTGCAAACATCTTACAGGAGTTTTCAGTTCTGGATGAATTTTACTCTGAAATAATGTCTTTATAAGAGGAATGTAGACTTTGGAGGAACAACCTCGCGTGGATTGGTATTTACCAGGAACTCAGTTCAATTCTTTTTGACTCACTGATACCAGCAAGAGCTTTTTACACAAAGAATACTTAAAGGTTTCCCGTAAAGTTTCCTTCAATACGATATTAAAGTGATTGCCTTGTAGTTAAACATTAAATATCCATATTAAAGTAACCCAATCAAGCAATTTAAATATGCTAGGAAAATACCACTTTGTACCAAAGCAAGTTGCCCATCTCCACTCATCTTCACTGAAAATTTGGATTTACAGTTGTTAACCAATGAGGCTGTTAAAGAAACTTTGAGTGCCTTTCAAAAACTTGGAAAATTGTGCCTGAGGTGGTAAACTTTAATTAGGTTAATTCTAGAGCTACCAATTAGTAATTTTATCATCACTCAGGGCTTTCTTACCTTCTAGGAAACTCCCTTTGTTCCATTTTTTTTATACTGTATTTTTTTTAAGTGCCATCAGTTAAATTTCACTTAGTAAGTGGCAGATTACGTTATTCAGTCCCACAGCACAGAAACATCATAACACTAGGACATATTCAAACTTTTCTTTTCCAGTTGACTGAATATAATATGTAAATGAGGTAAGCAACTTTTTGTAGATTGTATGTGTGAGATAATGTAATGTTCTTTTCCAGTTTTTGGACTACAGTTGAATATACTTTTTAATTATTTAAAGAAGACATCTTTACAGAATAACGTGATGTTTTTTTGTATAATGTATTTGATTTTGTAAATATGTATTTCCTGATGTGATTTTTGTGAGAAATGCTAAATCTTTTAGTATATCATGTCCTCTCAAAACTGGCAGGAGCTAAATAATAGTTTGTGGGCAATTTGTATTGTGTACTGTACAATAACTGGGGAACTTTTATAATTATAAAAATATATATTAACTTTTAGTGTGTTGTTTAAAAAAATGACTGGAACATACTAAAGACAGTAGGATTTTTCTGAATATTTCAGACTTGAACTCAGGCTAGCTTTCTTGTGTTTTTCAAAACAAAATTGTGTCTTGTCTTTTAAAATCAATAAATTTGTTTTCTTGTTACAAACATATCTGAATTGCTTCAGTTTTTATATAGCCAGATATTTTGGACTGTGGTACTATTGATTTTGAGAGAAAAATTAATTCAACTTATGCCTTTTAAATAAGACTGCAATTTTTTATTTAGCAGCAACAGAACTAAGTAACGAGTGTGTCTCAGACTGCAAAAGAAACTAATATTTTGAAGTGTCAATTCAATTAAGTAGCTGTCACATTCCCAGTAAATACAGATAGTAATATACTTGTTAACTTCAATAGTAGTTTCCCATTACAGATTTAGCTAGTTAACAGCTGTCAGTGAGGGGGCATGCGGACTTTGGCCTCCAGGAATCAGTGATGTGAATTCATTACCAGTGGAATCTACTTCTGCAAGTTTTGCTCTAAATATTCTGCAGTATGCTAATGCATTGGATGTTTTGGCAGTTTCACAAAACATAGACAAAGGCCTAATCTTACTGGGTCAAATATCTTATGGGTCTCTAGTACGTGTTGCAGGCACTGTTTCATATAAAGAAATGCAGAATGTTATTTTAACAGGGGAGGACCGACTGAGCAATAGATGCCAGAATATCAGAATGACTATTGGAGATCAAGATTAAAACTGGTACTTCACACAAAACTGTGGTAAAGATAGAAAAGTTGCATCCTAAAGCTTAGTTTTCTCAGGAAGTTCAGCCGTAAGTTATGGCCCAGTCATTGCCTATCCTTTAATTTCAAATAAAGACCAAAAGCTTAGTAGAGTACAATACTGGTTCCTGCAACGCATCCTACCAAACAAGACTAAATTTTCTACACCAGTGACCAGCCACACCTATGTTTACAGACTACTCCTAATTGGTTTGCTAATCAAGACTAAGACTTCATTTCCTAGCTGGTGCCTCGCTGAGACTAACTAGGTCTTACTCCAGCACACATGCACAAGGAAACAGTCTGTAGAGGGACACCTCCCTCTAGAGGGATCTCACACCAGCTAACAGTTGATATAGCTAACAGGCTACATTACTCAGTTCTTTCCACTGACAGTGTTACCAGAAGACCCTGCAGAATTCAACCCCTGCTGCTGTTGATATTAATTAAAGTGGTTTAATTAGTTAACCAATGGAAGTTTAGTTTAGCATCCCAAAGTACTATGATCCAGACTTCAAAGCATAAGCACAGCTGAAATGTAGGAGAAACTTGGAAGTACTAGGTACTGTAAGAAAACACAAGTGTAAGACGGGTTGTAAGTGAAGCTTATTTTTGTTGCTTCTGTAAGGTCATTTTCTGCACAATGTTAATATCAAATAAGTAAGATACATTCTATATTGAGTTATTTTAAGTGTATTTAATGTGACTTATCTAAGGCATTCACTTCAGTTATGTAAAATGTCACACAGCCTGCAGCAATCCAATGTGCATCAATTGTTTAGTTCCATATCAAGGTCTATGCCAAAAGCCACATGAAATGTAAGCCAGTTATTTTTCCACAAAGGTGTCTGACCAAGGCAAGGAAGGAACCTTGATCCATTTTTGGCACCGTTAACAGTATGCTAGGGAGAGGTTTTATTCTGACTTGATTCTGCTGATCTCATCCCAAATTTTGCTAAATCCCATTGTATAAGTTCTTCCCCAATACCTGAATTAACCTAACTAGCAGGGCTTTTCTGTTCAAAAAACAAACCCCCTCCTTGACCACAATGTGCTGCTGCTGACAGTTTATTCTAAGCAATTTTATAAGTAGAACTGTTCTAGTAAGAATCACTCTGCATATAGACATTTTCCACTGGCACACTGCGCATAAAATCTGCTGCTGCTTTCATTAGCAGAGTTTAGGGCAGACATAGTATGTCAGTACTGATTTAGTAACTAGTAGTTAATAAGTCAGACGTGCTTTTGGAGATCTAGCTGGAAGTGGTATAAAAAAAATTGCTGCCTCAAGCTGTTCTCTCTTTGCAGCTGGATGTTACCTTTCCCCCCAGTGGAGCCACGCTAATAGATGGTGTCCTGGCACAGTTCTGGTTTTGCCACCTCTGCTCCAACTGCTGCTAAAAAGTGGTCTGTACCAATGTCTCTGCTGCTGGAGACATTTGTTGGTTAGAAAGTCCTGACAACTTGCTGAAAGCACAAGAGTGCTCAGATTCTTTATCTTCTTTCATGAAGTATTACTGGCAGAAGCATATTTACAATACTTGAGTTGTTAAAGCACAGTTTGAGAGTGCTACCGGTAGTATTACTATGAACGGGAATATCTGAATACCCTTTAGTATGCACTTTAGAAGAAGGGTTCGTGACCTGGTCTTTTGCAGAAGCTGTAATTTGAGGTTGTATTGTCTTCCACCAATATTCAAAGACTGCAGAAACAGCTGAAGAAGCTGCCATAACAACACATTGATTGAAGCTGGGGTCACAAAGAATTGTGTAGTTGCAGCATAAACGTTGAATTTACTGGCCTCTGTGAGTGACAAG
>NW_008795321.1:2866485-2870518 GCF_000699145.1 Aptenodytes forsteri | reverse complement strand
GTGTTGTTTAAAAAAATGACTGGAACATACTAAAGACAGTAGGATTTTTCTGAATATTTCAGACTTGAACTCAGGCTAGCTTTCTTGTGTTTTTCAAAACAAAATTGTGTCTTGTCTTTTAAAATCAATAAATTTGTTTTCTTGTTACAAACATATCTGAATTGCTTCAGTTTTTATATAGCCAGATATTTTGGACTGTGGTACTATTGATTTTGAGAGAAAAATTAATTCAACTTATGCCTTTTAAATAAGACTGCAATTTTTTATTTAGCAGCAACAGAACTAAGTAACGAGTGTGTCTCAGACTGCAAAAGAAACTAATATTTTGAAGTGTCAATTCAATTAAGTAGCTGTCACATTCCCAGTAAATACAGATAGTAATATACTTGTTAACTTCAATAGTAGTTTCCCATTACAGATTTAGCTAGTTAACAGCTGTCAGTGAGGGGGCATGCGGACTTTGGCCTCCAGGAATCAGTGATGTGAATTCATTACCAGTGGAATCTACTTCTGCAAGTTTTGCTCTAAATATTCTGCAGTATGCTAATGCATTGGATGTTTTGGCAGTTTCACAAAACATAGACAAAGGCCTAATCTTACTGGGTCAAATATCTTATGGGTCTCTAGTACGTGTTGCAGGCACTGTTTCATATAAAGAAATGCAGAATGTTATTTTAACAGGGGAGGACCGACTGAGCAATAGATGCCAGAATATCAGAATGACTATTGGAGATCAAGATTAAAACTGGTACTTCACACAAAACTGTGGTAAAGATAGAAAAGTTGCATCCTAAAGCTTAGTTTTCTCAGGAAGTTCAGCCGTAAGTTATGGCCCAGTCATTGCCTATCCTTTAATTTCAAATAAAGACCAAAAGCTTAGTAGAGTACAATACTGGTTCCTGCAACGCATCCTACCAAACAAGACTAAATTTTCTACACCAGTGACCAGCCACACCTATGTTTACAGACTACTCCTAATTGGTTTGCTAATCAAGACTAAGACTTCATTTCCTAGCTGGTGCCTCGCTGAGACTAACTAGGTCTTACTCCAGCACACATGCACAAGGAAACAGTCTGTAGAGGGACACCTCCCTCTAGAGGGATCTCACACCAGCTAACAGTTGATATAGCTAACAGGCTACATTACTCAGTTCTTTCCACTGACAGTGTTACCAGAAGACCCTGCAGAATTCAACCCCTGCTGCTGTTGATATTAATTAAAGTGGTTTAATTAGTTAACCAATGGAAGTTTAGTTTAGCATCCCAAAGTACTATGATCCAGACTTCAAAGCATAAGCACAGCTGAAATGTAGGAGAAACTTGGAAGTACTAGGTACTGTAAGAAAACACAAGTGTAAGACGGGTTGTAAGTGAAGCTTATTTTTGTTGCTTCTGTAAGGTCATTTTCTGCACAATGTTAATATCAAATAAGTAAGATACATTCTATATTGAGTTATTTTAAGTGTATTTAATGTGACTTATCTAAGGCATTCACTTCAGTTATGTAAAATGTCACACAGCCTGCAGCAATCCAATGTGCATCAATTGTTTAGTTCCATATCAAGGTCTATGCCAAAAGCCACATGAAATGTAAGCCAGTTATTTTTCCACAAAGGTGTCTGACCAAGGCAAGGAAGGAACCTTGATCCATTTTTGGCACCGTTAACAGTATGCTAGGGAGAGGTTTTATTCTGACTTGATTCTGCTGATCTCATCCCAAATTTTGCTAAATCCCATTGTATAAGTTCTTCCCCAATACCTGAATTAACCTAACTAGCAGGGCTTTTCTGTTCAAAAAACAAACCCCCTCCTTGACCACAATGTGCTGCTGCTGACAGTTTATTCTAAGCAATTTTATAAGTAGAACTGTTCTAGTAAGAATCACTCTGCATATAGACATTTTCCACTGGCACACTGCGCATAAAATCTGCTGCTGCTTTCATTAGCAGAGTTTAGGGCAGACATAGTATGTCAGTACTGATTTAGTAACTAGTAGTTAATAAGTCAGACGTGCTTTTGGAGATCTAGCTGGAAGTGGTATAAAAAAAATTGCTGCCTCAAGCTGTTCTCTCTTTGCAGCTGGATGTTACCTTTCCCCCCAGTGGAGCCACGCTAATAGATGGTGTCCTGGCACAGTTCTGGTTTTGCCACCTCTGCTCCAACTGCTGCTAAAAAGTGGTCTGTACTAATGTCTCTGCTGCTGGAGACATTTGTTGGTTAGAAAGTCCTGACAACTTGCTGAAAGCACAAGAGTGCTCAGATTCTTTATCTTCTTTCATGAAGTATTACTGGCAGAAGCATATTTACAATACTTGAGTTGTTAAAGCACAGTTTGAGAGTGCTACCGGTAGTATTACTATGAACGGGAATATCTGAATACCCTTTAGTATGCACTTTAGAAGAAGGGTTCGTGACCTGGTCTTTTGCAGAAGCTGTAATTTGAGGTTGTATTGTCTTCCACCAATATTGAAAGACTGCAGAAACAGCTGAAGAAGCTGCCATAACAACACATTGATTGAAGCTGGGGTCACAAAGAATTGTGTAGTTGCAGCATAAACGTTGAATTTACTGGCCTCTGTGAGTGACAAGGTGACTTTTGCTCAGAACGGTAGCAATCACTTTATCCTTTTATTTCCCTGGTTTTCAACAGTTTCTGATGCCTAAGAAAAGTTTAGACTCCCCTTCTTCCTCCAGTTTCACCCAAGAAAGCCAAAGAGCCAAAATCAAAAGGTACAGTAAGTAACATAGCAAGGAAATGGGACAGCCCTAGCCTGGAAAGCCCACTTCCACCAACAAAGGGAGGCTTGGAGCTAAAGTAGCATGGCGTGCTCCCCAGGCTCTTGATGGATCTTTTCACTGGCTTCAGGGTCACAGAAGAAAGGTTTCTATCTGGGATCCACCAGTGACCAGCATGATATCAAAGTCGTTTCACGTTGATAGCATGACATAGCAAGTAGGAAAGCTGTCACTTTGATTACCTCCATCCACTTATTTTGGCAAATCCACATCAAATTGCTCTTTACTTTAAAAGCAATGGGGCTCTGCAGACACAGCAGTCCACCTGGTAAAGACTTGAAATTCAAACCCAGTTCTGTGTTACAGCACTTGTCACACTCCGAGGTGGTTTTTGTAATCGGCAATTCATGTAGCTGGCAAATGGACAGGGTATGTCTGTGGAACGAATGCTGGTTGATCTGTTCTAGCCTTCAATGTCAAAGGAGATGCTTAACAATAATATTTAATAGGATACATTGTTGCACCACTAAACAAATTTGGTTCAGATATCTGAGTATAAAATACTTGCTTTAGCAAGAGATACTGAAAACTTAAGTGTTTATATTATTAGTGAAGAACTAGTTGGCAGCATTAACTTCATACCTACTGATATTGCTGCCTTTGTTGATAGCCAATGAAGGACAAAACTGGATTAAAAGTTGTTTTCCTATTACTTCCACAGATCAATTTTGAAACAATAACTGCATTCTACACAAAAAAGCATTCACAGTGAGGTAGCAGTTTCAGGTGAGCAACATCTTGAATAGCGTTTCCAGTTGAATTTTGGTGGAATTCACCATATAAGGGATATAGTAGTACATGGTCTGAGCAATAACCCTTGAAGTTATTTCCTCAGATTCTTGAATAATGACATAGTTTAAAGAGACTGATGGAAATCTGGATAGGAAAATGATCAGAAAGTAAAAAAGCAGAACATAACTTAAATAGATAGTCAGTTGAAAGTTTTTTCTTTGCTGATTCATGTAACAATTCAAGACGTGCATTACAGGCTAAAAGGAATAGTCAAAATTCCCTGTCTTCTGTAGTCCCAGCTCACACTGGCTGTTGTCCCTCAAACTTTTAGGAATACAGGGGTTTTTCTTCAGATACATTGTCCTCTTGTTGGATTTGATAATTAAAATTACTTTATGCCTTCAGAAAATATATTTGCCCTGTATATGTTTGGCAAAGGGCTGTAAAGCAGATATTATCTCAGACCTCTTCCCCCCATGCCCCTCTCCCCTCCCCCCCCAACAAA
>NW_008795321.1:2864735-2866395 GCF_000699145.1 Aptenodytes forsteri | reverse complement strand
GCCCCTCTCCCCTCCCCCCCCAAAAAAAAAAGGCACATATATTTAGTTCAGGAAACAACCTTGCTACACCACACTCACTGTTGCAGCCAAAAACTACTGTACTGGAGCCACAGCCATGTAGCTGTTCAATAGTTTAGTGGTGGTGCCTGAAGCTAAAAAGGAAGCAAGGCTGCAAGTTGAAACCGAGGTGGTAAAAGCAGCAATAACTATTGCCTGAAGTGGACAGGCTTCTTCTGTGGGACACTGTTTACCCCTTATGGGTGTGAGAAGTAGTAATGCTGCTGAGGACTAGGTGGTCATGGCACACTCTACCGAGGTGAGGTAGTCATCCAGTAAAGCTACTGGTATAAAAAAGATACCCTTCTGTCTCCTTGTACATGTGAAAAAAAAATGAAACGCCTCCAAACTACCCTTACCACCTTCTTTTTCAGAGCATTGTGAACAACTGCAACAACCTGCCTGTTGCTCCATTTTATTACTGGTGTGTCATCAGGCTCCCACGTCTAGGACAGGCAGAATCTATCTGCATGACACTTTTCTGCTTATCCACTGGACTTCTACAACCCTTAGTCTGGCATTTGCCCTGTATTCCAGCTACCTGTAGATACTTTCTTTTGGACTCAGCAAATGCAGTCTTGCCTTACTTGTATTTGTTCAACCTTTCACTGCAATGATGAATTTGACAGCCCAGAAATTCCTGTTCTTTGGCCTAGAGGTTAGTTAAGTGGCTGTGGAGTTGGCTTTGGGTATAAGCAGTCCAGCTGAGTGCCAAAGCAGTTACTGTGTCCAGTAAGCTATGCACAAACATCTGATGGCATATGCAGACTGCCTTATTCCTCCTTCATATAGGGGTAAATAACATCAAGTTCCTTCACAGACAAATCAAGAGGTGATACCTCATTTTTGTTCTCAGAAGGGGTAATTAAATCCAGGAGGAGAACTGTGCTATTGCAGTAACAGAATTGTGTTGTCTTTATAGACAAACCATCCCAGTCATTACTGCAAACACAGGTTCAGCAACTTGCATGCCGCTTCAGTACATTTTGTGGCTTAAGTGGCTCAGAGGACTAAGCCTCTGTGTGGTTGGGAGATCATCTCTTTGTACAAGACAGTCCTTTTAACAGAGTCGGGGTGGGTACATTCGCTTCCTTTCCAGCCAGCTAGAGAGGATAGCCCAAGTCACCACTGGGGCCCGGAGAACATTACTGATACACATATTACAATAACGTTTGGAAACTCAATGAGCTGAGGCCCGTTTAAACTTTAAACAGTACTTTTAAACAGAGCACTTCTCAAATATTCATTAATCAACCTTCACAGTGTCTCTTTGACACAGAGGCATACAAACAAAAGTAACCGGCGGGTTGGTTTTTTTTTCCTTTTACCGGGGGGGCGGGGAACAACAACAAAAAAAACCCAAACAAAACCCCAATAAAAACCAAACCACACCACCAGGGAAAACTTTTATAGCAAAATGGCGACACCTACTGTTTAATATTACAGTTACACCCTTATGCTCTTAGAAAATACAGCAGAGGGGGAAACACCAGGGAGGGAAAAGCCAAATTAGCTGGGGTTTAGTGAACCTTCTCCTTAAATCACTGCTAGAAACTTCTAGTCCCGATGCCGACGCGAGAGCTGCCCGTAAACCCACCCGCAC
>NW_008795321.1:2853955-2863661 GCF_000699145.1 Aptenodytes forsteri | reverse complement strand
GCGGCTGTTCAAGGTGCTTTCCTCGGGCTTGCCGGGCTCTGGGGTGGACGTGGGAATGAAACAGTAATAAACTCACGGTGAGGAGCCAGCTTGAACTCCAGACGAGTGTCACGCACGCAGCTAGCGGGAACTGGTCTCGTCTGCACGGCTCTGCAAAGCGCTGCCCCGTGTACAGCTTTTCCTGCTGTTGTTACAAGCTTGTCAGTGGCAAACCGCCTCTCGGCAGTAAGAAGTTGCTTTATCGGGGAAAGGTACAAACAGGCATGTCACGGTTGTTTTTCCTCTCTGTTCTTGAGCGTGGTTGAGTTTGTAACTTCAGCCAGGGATGGTCAAGTCTTTCCCCCTTATTTGAAGGACAAGGTCTTAATTTTTTCCTACGGAGCCAAATGCAAGAGGCAAAATAACAGAACTGGAAAGGGAAGGAGGTAAAAAAGCCATTCTGTAGTTGTATGAACAGAACTGGCAGCAGTGCTGAGAGGGCAGCGGAGCACAGCAGGGTCTCGGGATGCGCTGTGCTGCTGGGAAAATCCAAACCCGTCCAGAAAGGCAGCACTTGGCCCTGAAGTAATTCTGTCTGGCTCCGCTACTTGTAGATAGGCTGTCTTAAGATGCACAGGTGATGTCTGCATGCACACACTTCACTGACTTTCTTGAAAGCAATCATTCTTTCGGATTTGTGTCTTTACAGGGTAGTAGCAGAGCTGACATTTTAAAATAAAACTTCTTGAATCTGGGGGGCAGGAAGACTGGGAAAAAACTGAAATTGCTGTATGTATAGAAAGTAATTAGAAATGGTCTCAGTGAGGTGGGTGAATATGGGACCAATCCTGAGCAGGTCTAGACACACAATACCTGTTGTGGCTTTGATTTTTCAAAAGTGATCTCAGTAACTTCTGAAAGGATTGCTGGAATAGATGGATTACAGTAGTGTTTGGTTTTTGGTCAGCAGTGTAAATATATCAGTTCATATGCCAGCTCATACTGGATATCTGCTTGTGCTATCAGTCATTTAACACGTCATTTAAGAAAGCATGAGTGACAAAAACTGACCACTAATCACCGTTGAGACATGCTTCTGTCTTGCATTGAATTAATTTGAAGAATGGTCTGTAGTTACTGTTCTCTTGGTCTTTCATTTCATACACGCTCATTCTTGCATGTATGTGAATGAAAGACCTGCTGGAAGCAGTGACATTCAAAGTTATCTGTTGGGTTTTTTTATTGGAAGGGCTCACATGGGCCACAACTGAAAACTTTGAAGATATAGAGGGGATTTTTTTTTTTTGTGCCCAACAACGCTGGAGTGTAGTTTACTAAAGACTTGTTTGATACGTTTTGGATGAGGGTGCATCAGTGGGCATCAGTGTGGTGGTGTTGCTAAGAGAGGGGAACTTTGCAAATGTGTTTTGAGGTGCAAGCTGTCTTCTTTCATCTTTTTCTTTTCGTATGAAGATGTTCAAGCTGTGCACTATCAGACCCTGTGCGTAACAAAAATCTTTTTAGTGGTATACGGGAGTTCAGTAACTTGATGCTTGAATACTTTGTGTATTAGGTGAGCGAAAGTCTGCAAACGGCTAGATGACATACCCTATTATTAGTATTGCCGATGTAGTGTGTTTTGTAGCATTAATATCTGCTCATTAGAATGATCTTACTATTATTTATGTTGTCTCACCTAGGATGGACAATTTTGCTGTGAAAAGAGAAACTGTTTTCTTACAAATCTTTAAAAGAATTGATCCTACTGTGGTGCCTTTTGTTTTTGTTGGTAAGATACAGGTTATTTAAGCAGTAAAAGAAATTGGCATAATTTGAAGTGTTGACTTTTTTTTTTCCCCTCCATACTTCACATTGAAGTGATGAAAATTACTTTCTTTTCAGACTTTCTACCTGAATACATCTCCCAAAGCTATGTATTGGGTATGTTTGGAAAAAAATAATTTGGTTGTAGTTATTGTGATTCTTTAAACACATCTTGAAGGGGGATTGCTGTTTCTTTTCTGATTAGTTAAAAAAAAAAACAACACCAAAAAACCCCCACCAAAACAACAACAACAAAAAAACCAGTTCTCGTTTAGGATACCATCTACTTTCTTCACCAGTAAGGGAATATTTGTCAGGAAATATTTTTGTGGAGAACGAAGCGTGCACTTTTTATGTGTATTTTAAAGTGATAAAAACCCCTGGTCAAACTCATCAAAAATTACTCTGACTGCAGATCTGTGATTAGACTGTCCATCAAGACTGCATTCTTACCCTTGTTATAGCATTCAGTTTATCTGTAGTTTTCATACTTCACCTATAACTGCTGTATTTGTCTGAACCTGTTCTATTATTGCCTGTAATGTAATAATGGTAATTGAGGATAGAGATAAGTAAGAATGTAGACTACATTGCATAGCATAGTGTATAGTATATAGTACATTGCTGGTACTGAGAGTGATTTTAAAGGCAAACGTGTGAGCGGGTTCTGCTGTGGTTGATCGGCTGCTGGGGTTCGTGCTCCGTACTGGCAGTGTCAGTAAGAATTCCACCAGCTCAAGCCTTAACATTTCCCTTTCATGTAGATGCACTTTGGGGCAATACAGTGCCTAAAGTCAAGGGATATCAATACAACCACTCTGTTCCCCAGAAAGGACCCTGAAGCAGCAGAATTTCTCCATAAGAGGAACAACTGGTTATGATCCTGAGAGATGCAGAAACTGACAAATAAATGCAGGATGTTAAAACAAGGAAGAATGAAGGATTATGCTTTAGCAGGCAATGGATCTTTCTCAGACAGGAGAAAGGAAGAATCTCCACAACGAAGTATTAATATATGTAGAGTGGGAAGAAACACTGGACTTCCTAAAGTACAGGTGCCAAAGGCAGCAGGTGAGTATACTTCTGAGTGCTGTGCAGTGGGGCCAGTGCTGAGCTGGAGCTACAGCCATTTGAAACAAGAGTCCATCTGGGAGACGGTGGTTTCTGGTGAGCTGTGAATCCAAGGAGAGCTGGAGACTGATGCCTCTTGTGGAGCAAAGGTGTTGTCAATAAGATAGATGATCACCTGGTCCTACTGATTTTCTGTGACTGTTCTTCACCACTGATTTGGAAATGAAAATGTAGTCTGCAAAACTACTCTTGAAAGGTAGCCCGCCGCTGCTGAGAGAACTCTGACCTTGGGTCAAAATATTTTTGAGGGTGCTGAACAGAAGAAGAAATCCTGTTGACTGACATAGTGCATTGCTTTGGGAGGATGCGATATTAAAAATGTAATTTATAGCTGGTTTATGGAATGATCATAACAAAATTGCAAAAGTTCTGGTATAAATAGTGAGAACTTCTGGGAAGAAAGTAGAAAATTGGTGTCCAGGAAGTGTTCCCAGTAGACCAAGAGAAAATCCAGGGCTGCAACCTACTTGGATCAAGGGAAGCCTTCAAAGCAGATGGCTGAGTGTCCTAAGATGCAAATGTGGTAGTGTGGTGGCTTCTCCAGGGCTGGGAGACCTTTTTTGGATTCCCTTTTCTGTGATAATTGGTATATAAACAGGTGGTAATCTTCAACTGAGGCCAGTGTAGTTCTAATTGAAGGCTTCAAAGTTTGGCAATGTCTGGAGGTTTCTCCTAACCACAGCAGCTCTACTTTAATTCTGTTATATTCTTGTTTAGTTGCTCTGAAAGACCATTAGCTACTGTTTTTCTGAAGTATTTTTTCCCCACTTCATCTGACAGCTCTTTAGAGAATTAAAAGAAGCTTCCTTGAATACTTTTAAAAACATACTGTAAAATCCTTGGAACCTCGTATTGATTTTGGTTCCTTCTGTTGATGTATTACTGTACTTTTTTGTCCCTTACAAGTATCAAGGATATAAACACAGGAATTAAGCTTCCAAAGAACAAAACACACCCAACTCCCCCTTACCTAACAGAAGTAGAAAACATTGTGCTCGGTCATAGTGTTTTAATATGAAACAAGGTTTAGAGCTATGAAGCTCAGAACAGGAACCTGGCAGCTGGCAGCTGCAGCATCCATGTATTTCTGCATTCAAGTGCAAGTTCTGTAGAAGCACGTATTATACCAGCTCTTCACTCATTAATTTGTTTTGCCTGAGGTTACTAGGAAAAACAAAATCCCCGATATCTTTTTAGGAAAGGGTTATTGGCTGTACCTCATAGTTTGGAGTGAGTGAGGGAGAGAGGGAGGAGTATTTTTTTCTGAGTCAGCGGATACTTTGACAAAATTCAACAGCAGCCTAGCAAATACCTAATTTTTCTTTCTAGTTATATGCAGAATAAACTCAGCGATACCTAAGTAGGCTGCTTTGCAAACTGTCTTTTTATTCAGAGGACCTGGATAGGAGC
Organism: Aptenodytes forsteri; assembly: GCF_000699145.1. Lineage (NCBI taxonomy): Eukaryota > Metazoa > Chordata > Aves > Sphenisciformes > Spheniscidae > Aptenodytes > Aptenodytes forsteri. The sequence continues at coordinate 2,859,317 of NW_008795321.1, read as the reverse complement.
TAGATGAAACTAGAAGAGTAGTGCTTTTTTTGTTTTGAAAAATGAGCAGTCTTTTTTGAAATTCTGGTGGGTTTTTCCCCCCTTGCCTTCCATGTTCCAGTATCTGCAATAAGCTTGTTAGTTGTAAATGACAGACATAAAAATTGTGAGGCTGGCAGATTATTTTCTCTCTATCTGTTTATTTTCATACTTCACCTATAACTGCTGTATTTGTCTGAACCTGTTCTATTATTGCCTGTAATGTAATAATGGTAATTGAGGATAGAGATAAGTAAGAATGTAGACTACATTGCATAGCATAGTGTATAGTATATAGTACATTGCTGGTACTGAGAGTGATTTTAAAGGCAAACGTGTGAGCGGGTTCTGCTGTGGTTGATCGGCTGCTGGGGTTCGTGCTCCGTACTGGCAGTGTCAGTAAGAATTCCACCAGCTCAAGCCTTAACATTTCCCTTTCATGTAGATGCACTTTGGGGCAATACAGTGCCTAAAGTCAAGGGATATCAATACAACCACTCTGTTCCCCAGAAAGGACCCTGAAGCAGCAGAATTTCTCCATAAGAGGAACAACTGGTTATGATCCTGAGAGATGCAGAAACTGACAAATAAATGCAGGATGTTAAAACAAGGAAGAATGAAGGATTATGCTTTAGCAGGCAATGGATCTTTCTCAGACAGGAGAAAGGAAGAATCTCCACAACGAAGTATTAATATATGTAGAGTGGGAAGAAACACTGGACTTCCTAAAGTACAGGTGCCAAAGGCAGCAGGTGAGTATACTTCTGAGTGCTGTGCAGTGGGGCCAGTGCTGAGCTGGAGCTACAGCCATTTGAAACAAGAGTCCATCTGGGAGACGGTGGTTTCTGGTGAGCTGTGAATCCAAGGAGAGCTGGAGACTGATGCCTCTTGTGGAGCAAAGGTGTTGTCAATAAGATAGATGATCACCTGGTCCTACTGATTTTCTGTGACTGTTCTTCACCACTGATTTGGAAATGAAAATGTAGTCTGCAAAACTACTCTTGAAAGGTAGCCCGCCGCTGCTGAGAGAACTCTGACCTTGGGTCAAAATATTTTTGAGGGTGCTGAACAGAAGAAGAAATCCTGTTGACTGACATAGTGCATTGCTTTGGGAGGATGCGATATTAAAAATGTAATTTATAGCTGGTTTATGGAATGATCATAACAAAATTGCAAAAGTTCTGGTATAAATAGTGAGAACTTCTGGGAAGAAAGTAGAAAATTGGTGTCCAGGAAGTGTTCCCAGTAGACCAAGAGAAAATCCAGGGCTGCAACCTACTTGGATCAAGGGAAGCCTTCAAAGCAGATGGCTGAGTGTCCTAAGATGCAAATGTGGTAGTGTGGTGGCTTCTCCAGGGCTGGGAGACCTTTTTTGGATTCCCTTTTCTGTGATAATTGGTATATAAACAGGTGGTAATCTTCAACTGAGGCCAGTGTAGTTCTAATTGAAGGCTTCAAAGTTTGGCAATGTCTGGAGGTTTCTCCTAACCACAGCAGCTCTACTTTAATTCTGTTATATTCTTGTTTAGTTGCTCTGAAAGACCATTAGCTACTGTTTTTCTGAAGTATTTTTTCCCCACTTCATCTGACAGCTCTTTAGAGAATTAAAAGAAGCTTCCTTGAATACTTTTAAAAACATACTGTAAAATCCTTGGAACCTCGTATTGATTTTGGTTCCTTCTGTTGATGTATTACTGTACTTTTTTGTCCCTTACAAGTATCAAGGATATAAACACAGGAATTAAGCTTCCAAAGAACAAAACACACCCAACTCCCCCTTACCTAACAGAAGTAGAAAACATTGTGCTCGGTCATAGTGTTTTAATATGAAACAAGGTTTAGAGCTATGAAGCTCAGAACAGGAACCTGGCAGCTGGCAGCTGCAGCATCCATGTATTTCTGCATTCAAGTGCAAGTTCTGTAGAAGCACGTATTATACCAGCTCTTCACTCATTAATTTGTTTTGCCTGAGGTTACTAGGAAAAACAAAATCCCCGATATCTTTTTAGGAAAGGGTTATTGGCTGTACCTCATAGTTTGGAGTGAGTGAGGGAGAGAGGGAGGAGTATTTTTTTCTGAGTCAGCGGATACAAATTCAAAATTCAACAGCAGCCTAGCAAATACCTAATTTTTCTTTCTAGTTATATGAACTCAGCGATACCTAAGTAGGCTGCTTTGCAAACTGTCTTTTTATTCAGAGGACCTGGATAGGAGCTAGATGAAACTAGAAGAGTAGTGCTTTTTTTGTTTTGAAAAATGAGCAGTCTTTTTTGAAATTCTGGTGGGTTTTTCCCCCCTTGCCTTCCATGTTCCAGTATCTGCAATAAGCTTGTTAGTTGTAAATGACAGACATAAAAATTGTGAGGCTGGCAGATTATTTTCTCTCTATCTGTTTACAGTAGAAAGAAGATTAGGAAGTCTGTAATAAATTTGTGTTTTGTTCTTCATACGTATAAGGTGAAGTCAAAAAAAGAAGACAAACTTGGGCATTACATATACAGGAAAGATTACTGGGTAAATGCTATTCTTTTAGATTGTTGTTACAGGGTCTTCACTTCTGCTTTTTTTTTTTTTAATACTGTTTAATTATTGCTGATCAGAAAGGATGAGCTTCTATGGATGGCCATGAATTTTGGAAGAATTAGTACAATAAGTGAAAGCCCAAGGAAAGTGTATTGTATTTTACCACATTTTTACATCATTACTTATAGTTATTTAAGATCCTTCACATCTTCCTTAAGAGTTGCCTCTCTGAGTTCTAACTTTTGAACTCTAGGAGAGATGATACCCAGTTTTTGACTGAGTTATTAATAATGTTGTATTTTTTGTTTAAAGATGTCACCTACTCTTCAGGAGGTAGTGCTGTGGCCCCAGAAGCAGACGGATAATTCGCATTGACTTTAAATATGCTGATCGTGTCCCAGCTGTGGCAGAAGACAAACTGCAGACAAGCTGGAGGGGCAGTAGGGAGTGTTGACTCTCACAGGATATGATAGCTGTAAAGAAGCCCTGCTGCCTTTTCTCTTAATAAGTACTGGTATTATAGGCCATATATTTAGCTTTTTAAAAATTACATAAAAGGGAAAGTATGCAGCATTGTTGGACTCAAAGAGAATGTATTCTATTTGTGCTCCAGAACATGTGTGCTAATTAAAACTTTACAGCTTGGAAAATTCATCACTGCTAGTCCAGTTCCACTAACTCAGTGGTAACAAAACATTCATGGTAGTGAGCTTCAGACGCTATTGAGCTGGACTGGATACGAACCATTAACCACAAGAGATAAACTCCACATTCTTTTACTTGGTCCTTCCTTAGTTTCCCCCCATGCAGTTCCCTGCAATTGAACACATTGCATATTTTTTTTCCTATCCCATACTAAGACCAGTTTTAAATAATAAAACATTAGGAGATTAAAAAAGTAAAATAAATCACTTACTAGTTCATATTCAAAAGTATCAGGTTTGGATATGGTGGAAAATGTATTAATAGCGTGAATGGTTATGTTCTAATACTGTGCATTCACGTGCATTGCATAGATAGTACTAGCATCAGCAGCCTCGGTGTGCTGATAGAGGGCAATCACTGCCAATAGTTCTAAGCAGAAGAACTGATGTCATTCACCATTTCCTTTTCCACTGTGAAAATCTTCATTTTCCTAGTGGGGAAAAATCAGTTGCAAGAGGAAGTTTGAGCAGACAACATAGTTAATATTTTATACATATAATTCATGTAACCTCTGACATGGAGGTGATACGGAGGCTTTTAGTTGTCCTTTCCCACTTCTTTCTACATCTTTAGGGCAGCACAAAGGATTTCAGGGGGGAATAAATAAAGCACTTAAAATCTTTTTTTATTTTATTCTGAGGAGAAACTGCAGGTCAGACAATTCTTGAAGCAGAATAGTTTTTGTGAAGGAATAGTAATGTGGTTGAAGGAGGTATGATTAGAAACAGTAATCCTAAAATTTTCTGTTAACTGTTTCATATCATAGTACTAAGTATTCCAGTGGTTAGTTGAGTAGATTCTTAAACTTATGTTTCACAAGAGTCTTTTTTTATTATATTTCAAGTACTGTTTTTTTCTTCCGTGCAGAACTTTTGCAAGTAGTTTGCTAATCAGTCATTGGCCCTTTTTTTACCCTGCAAGTGCAAGCAAGTAAAGCAAGACATGCAAGTTTTGCAGTAGGAGCGTGCCTCACCTTTATTGTTTGGTAATTAGCATTCATTTTTTATATTTGTATCAATATAGATGTGTAAATATATAAACACACATATGTGTGTGTGTTTATATAGGTAGGTAGATTAATATATAGAGAGATAATAAATTGAAGACTGAATCAGGAGGTTCAGTAACTAGCCTGAAACAGACTACAGTGTATATTGGATAGCTTGGTTTGGTTTTGGTGGTGGTGGTTTAGGGGTTTTGTTGGTTGGTTGGTTTTGCCTCTGCTTTCTTGTATCCTGTCTAACTCCCCTTGTGCTTTCGTATTGTACCATCACATGGCATGTACTGTGTAATAAATGTGGCGCTCTGGCTATGGATGCAAGTATGGGATTAAGTTCTGTGTTCTCCCATAAAGTGTCTGTATCAATAATACAGCTAATCCTTCTGTAAAATGAGGTGTTACCACTTCTTGACCCATCAGCCATATGGTAAAGCTAAATGTTTTAAAGTTGTGAGGTGCTTGGGAAACTGTGATGAGACCATCTATAGATGGATTGAAGTAGCTTTATAGTGGCTGGTACTGGAAGCATTAGAGCTGAGTTTACAATAAATAGTGTTGCCTATAATGCCTTATGCTGAGAAGCCGTTGTATATTCAACCACCCCGACACCTGCCAGAAAAGTAGCACAGTGAGCTGTAGGCAATCCAGGAGACTCCTGGAATGCATTGAGGATAACTTCTTAAGCCAGGTAATAGACAGCCCTACCAGAGGGGATGCATTACTGCGTCTGTTGGTCACCAACGCAAGTGAGCTAATCGGTGATGTCAAGATTGGAGGCAGCCTGGGCTGCAGCGATCACGCACTGGTGCAGTTCGCAGTCCTGAGGGATATGGGTCAGGCGAAGAGTAAAGTCAGGACCCTGAATTTTAGGAAGGCAAACTTCCATCTGTTCAAGGAGTTAGTCAGTAGGGCCCCCTGGGAAATTGCCCTTAGGGACAAAGGAGCAAAACAGAGCTGGCAGATCTTTAAGGACACTTTCCATAGAGCGCAAGAGCTCTCAATCCCCAGGTGTAAGAAATCAGGAAAGGAAGGCAAGAGACTGGCACGGATGAGTCAAGACCTGCTGGTCAAACTAAAGGGCAAGAAGGAAATGCACAGGCAGTGGAAGCAGGGACA
>NW_008795321.1:2848216-2852832 GCF_000699145.1 Aptenodytes forsteri | reverse complement strand
AACCCCTGGTATCACTACAGGCTGGGGGATGAAGGGATTGAGAGCAGCCCTGCCGAGAAGGACTTGGGGGTACTGGTGGATGAAAAGCTGGGCATGAGCCAGCAGTGTGCGCTCGCAGCCCAGAAGGCCAATCGTATCCTGGGCTGCATCAAAAGAAGCGTGGCCAGCAGGTCGAGGGAGGTGATTCTGCCCCTCTACTCTGCTCTGGTGAGACCCCACCTGGAGTACTAAATCCAACTCTGGAATCCTCAGCACAGGAAAGACATGGGCCTGCTCAAGTGGGTCCAGAGGAGGGCCACAAAAATGATCAGGGGGATGGAACACCTCTCCTGTGAGGAAAGGCTGAGAGAGTTGGGGTGGTTCAGCCTGGTGAAGAGAAGGCTTTAGGGAGACCTTATTGCAGCCTTTTGAATAAGGGCCTTGAAGAAAGAGTGTAAAAATTCTCAAGCCTAAAATATGTGCTAGTAAAATGAAACTACTAGAAACTTTCTTTTCACAGCAATAAATTAAGAATCCTAAATGACCCAGAAGACATTAAATGCCTTGCTGAGTAACGGTACTTTTGCATTTTGTTACTTCTGCTGCAGCTTGATCTGAACTAAATTAGGACTCTGAACATCCAGTGCTCATGTCAAGAAGAGATAGTGTGGATGGAAATAGGTATAATGGAAAACCATGCATGATTTTCCTTTTTTGTATGCTTTTTTTTTTCCCTTACTTTCTAGGTAGGCAGTATACATCAACGAAAATACCTGCTTAAGCTTGTACGTGTTTGCTTTTAAATGTTTTGCAGTGCTGCCCAGATATTTTTAATAAAAGCGGTTGTTTCTTAAGTAGTTCCCAGCCTAACTAGAGCTTAGAGAGGAATGAGAGAAGAAAGAAGAATCATCTTTGGGTTTTAGATCACAAAGCTAAGGAAGAGGACACTACCAGAATGTTTTTTTTCAATCTAGGAGTCAGCCAGTAACTGCCACAGTAAATATTTAGATTGAGTTTAGGATATGTTTTTAATTGAAGGATGAATGCCTTCTGAAATAGGTTTACTTTTCTGGGTTTGTTTTGGGGGAGAGAAGGGAGGTTGTTCAGGTTTGTAGGGGCACGGGATTATTTTGCCGCATTACCTAAATTGCATGCACAGAGAAAATGAGTGGAGAGATGCCAAGAGAGTTTTATTTAAAGGCCACTGATATTAGTGGAAAGGTTCTTATTGACTTCAAGGGAGCCTGGATCAGCTCCTGCCGGTCCCTTTTCTCCAACCAAAGCCAATTAAAGGGATCAGTGTATTGTAAAGGCAACAAAATGGCAACTGAAAACTGGGATCACTGAGATGTTTTCATAGCTGGCAGTTGTACTCAGCAATGCATTTAGTGCAGTGGACTTGCTCTTCTGTCTCTTGTACCCCAAAAGCCACTACTGTTTTGTTCTGTGTACTATGGATGACTATTTTTTTAAATACATGGAAGGATTTCTATATGGTATTAGTGTTATAATCCTACTCTCACAGGACACTTGCACATGTTTGTATTAGCATAGTAAGAGTCCCATTGCTAGCTCTGTTGGTTTTATAATCTTTTCCTGTTCTATCTTGAATTTTATGTGGTGAATTTTAATTTATTTAATCTGCAGGGGAAACTGAAGCTCTGTGTAAATACATTTGGATCTTGAGGTAAGTATATCTAAATGTAAATTATTTTCTCCTTTCAATAATCTTACATGCTATCTATAAATTAATTAAGGTCTCTGCATCTGAAAATTTAACTTGAAAATCTTGCATTCATTTCTGTTTAGCTATATAATTTTGAGTGAGTCAGGCACAAATCCTTATCCTGCAAAAATGTGTACTAGTAATTTTGCCTCAGTGATTTATTGCCATTGACTTCAGTTGGCAGTATTTCTGGAAGTAGCATGGGTGGCTTTACATCTGCATGTGTCCGTAGGATCAGGTTCTTTTTATCCAGAAAACAAATTACAACTGTTTAATAATAGACATCTGGAAAGCAAACCATCTGCACTGAGGTCATGATGGCCTGATCATTTCAGTGCCAGCTGCTTGTATGCCAGGTTCTTCTGGCAACTAAAAAGTGTGCGCTAGAGAGAGGCTTTCCATGCATTTCACACTGTCACACGTACGGAATGTTCCAAATATGCCCTGGACCCTACAGTGGTTTCCAAAACTGTAGCAGAAACGCTGTAGTAGGAACTTAGTTTTCCTAAAAGCAGGTCTGCTTATTTGATTTCCAAAGTAGCACAATATAAAATGAGTGCAAGGCAGTGTTGGTGCAGAGAGAGTGACAATAGGTTCAAACATATGCAGGGAATATTAAATGGAAAGTCGTTCCAATTTTTTTTGTCCAAATCTAGAATTTGTCACTCCTTATTATTAGTTACTATGTTCTAGTTTTAATACTTTGGCACTCTACCATGCACAGTGGCTGTGCGTTTCTGAGTAGAAAGGAAGTAAGACTCTGTTGTGTCGTTAATTATCTGGCAAATAATATGTTAAAAACATTTGTGAAGCAAAAAAAGCATTCCTGAAGTGGGAAAACTACTTCAAATATATCAGGTATAATTAAAATATAATAAAGTAATAAAATAAGATATTTCTGCTGTTTTGGAAGCAGCAGCAGAAGATGGCTGAAAATTACTGGCTACGTGGCTAACTATAGGGTACTAAGGTAATGCAGTAAAGGTTAGTGATGACTGAAGATTTGTCTGCATCTTTTGTTTCTTTTTTCCCTGCTCCCTCTCACCAACTGCTTAAAAAGATCAAATACATCTGACACATTGATTAAAATGTAACAAATCTTATATACATATTGGCCAGTGACTACAATTTCTTAGTTTCCCTATTTTAAAATTGTCACTCATAAACATAAGTCTACTTTCTTTCAATATCCATGGATAAGAGATTCTTAATTTACTGCTCTCATTCTTTCCTTTCTCATTATTAAAAGATGAAATTTTCAGGGAACAAACTTTATTTTTTAAATTTACATTTGGTGATGCTTTGCATTAGCCACTAAATATTTAGACATTAGATTTAACATGTTAGTTTAGTCCTCAGTGCAAAATGAAAGAAGCTTGTATCTCCAAGTGATACAGATTAACTGCTGGTGGCATTTTTTGCTGTGCTGCACCCACCGATTCTTTAAAAAATACTGCTGCTGAGTATATTGGGCTTTTCAATCCAGAGGATATTGTGCTTTTCAATCAGGTTTGGGGTTTTTTTGTTGTAATTTAAAACCAAATGGTCAAAAGTCATGTATCATCACAACCTTTCCTTGATAGTTTTATGGTAGATTATTCTTTTTAAGTCTTATTTATGTAAAACTATAGTCGAAATGTAATGATGCTCTCAGAAATGTATGGACATAAAATTAGCAAAAATAAGGTAAAAGTAAATATATATTGTAATTAGAAAAGAAAAGGAGTTGCAAAGTGAGAATACAAGTGTGGCCTTCTCTTTCTGCAAATCTGGTAACTTTACACCAGGCCCTTCCCCTCCAAGATGTTTTTGTATGAAGAAGATGCACTGACTCATTAAATGTCAAGCTGAGTAGACACCAGCAGTGTGAAATCAATTATGACTAGCAGGATGAGGTATTATGAAATGCCATTCTTGATTTTTCTTACTTTAAGTCTTTTAAAAGTACAAGGAACTAGCTAATACACTGCCATTGTATTCTTTGTATCCTATCTTACTTGAAAGCCCAGTGCTTTACTGCTGCAGTGTCTCTAAGCTGCAGTGATTTACCACAGTAGCCCGAGATTATTACTTGCTGAATTGAAGTTAATGAAACTGTGCCTGTTTATAGTAGAAAAGAAACTCTTTAATACTTTTAGAAATATTAGCGTATAATTGAGAAATAAGTTTCTCAGACTCAAAACACTTCTAGTTTAATATCTATCTAAATAAATATTCTTTTTTTTTTTTTTAAAGTATCTGATTTCTCTAAAGGTTGCTGTAGTAGGATTAAAGTAGATCTCCTATTCTGTGCCTCAAATCACACTCCCACGGTGGTTATTTAAGAATATTTGCTTGAGCTGTGACTGCCTTACAAACTACATCCAAGACAGTCAGGATACCAAGAGGGCAGTTGTCCTAAATCGTCACCATTGTGAATCCATGTCACAGAGATTCTTTACACCTTCTGGGTGCCACTTTTAGTCATTTATGAGGCTTTAAATGGTGCAGTTAATAACTAGAGGAGGTATCACTAGTGAGATTACAGGCAGAGGTGGGTGTTTGGATGAGGTGGCTTATGTACCAGAAAAATATTAGAGCCCAAATATTCTAAATACCAACTTGTCCTCCTGTCTCAAGCTTTTTTTTTATAAACAGAGTTATGCTTTTGAAACCTGGATGTGTTAGTTATGCCAGTAATTAGAAGAGGTAACTTGTTGTCCTGGTTTTGGCAGGGATAAAGTTAATTTCCTTCCTAGTAGCTGGTACAGTGCTGTGTTTTGGATTTAGGATGAGAACAATGTTGATAACACACCGATGTTTTAGTTATTGCTACGTAGCGCTTACACTAGTCAAGGACTTTCCAACTTCCCGTGCTCTACTGACTGAGAAGGCTGGAGGTGCACAAGAAGCTGGGAGGGGGCACAGCCAG
>NW_008795321.1:2841793-2848141 GCF_000699145.1 Aptenodytes forsteri | reverse complement strand
TTTTTTTTTTCCAATTATTAAACTGTTTTTATCTGAACCCATAAGTTTTTCTCACTTCTACTCTTCCAATTCTCTCCCCCATCCCACCGGGGGGGGGAGGTGGGGAGTGAGCGAGCAGCTGTGTGGTGCTCAGTTGCTGACTGAGGTTAAACCACAACAAGGAGAGAAGGAGCTTTGCGCACTTCTGTGAGGAAAGATGATATAATAATGCTGTCTATCTGATTTACCATATCATTGCTGAGCTTGCTTGGAAATCTAGGTGCCTCGCATTTGTTTTCCACTGTAAAGTCTAGGCTGATAAGAAGAGAGATACCTGGGAAGGGGAGGATGCCACTGGAATGGAGAAAACTCTTGTAATCAAAATCTGACCTAATAAAAAGTTCTTGCAGCTTTTTCCCTGCTTAGACTGTTTTCTCTTTCTGTAAACAAAGTGGGAAGCGTCTGAGTGAAAACATGTCAACCTGGCACCTGGGCTCCTGCAGCTAGTGAATCTCCAAGGCAGTGTTCACACAGCCTCCTTGCTTGGGCTTCCCCCCTGCGCCTATGATGCACCAGGCACAGCGGAGGGCAGCATCTCACCTAGTGCTAAGCCACACAGTGGTGCATGGTGACATCGAACGATTTAAAACGAAAAAGGCACAAAACCTAAAAATGACTGTGTATATTAGAGGAATAAAGTGAGAGGGAAAAGCAAAGAGAAGTCAACTGTCAAAGGCTGGGTGGGAGTAATGGGGTCTGTCCAGGGGATTCCTTCTAGTTCCTTGGAGCACTGTTTAGGATTTGAGAGAGTCCTGCTTATGTTGCCTTTAAACCATGTGAGTTTTGTGTGTCCTTTAAAAGAAAAAGACATCCTGTTCTGAAATGCTGAATTTCCCCCCGAAGCTTAACTTAAAGTTACTCTGCTATTCTGTAGATGTTCTAGTAGCTGGGATGTGAGGGGTTTTCTTCAACAGTTTTGTTTCTCCTGTTTACAATAAAATTATAAACCCTTTTACAAACTGTTTTTTTAATATAGTGAAGTGTGTCCTAAGAGTATCCTGAAATATATCCTAATGAGAGTGTGAACATAGGCCCATGGGGGAAGTAGGCCTGATTTTTTCAGTGGTGCTTAGACCTTGTGGATGTAATCCACCCAAAATGGATATGAAATTATTTTAAAAGTCAGGCTGAGGAAATGGAGGTTATCACAGAGAATCTCTGGCATCTGTGAGTAGAAAAGCAGTGCTATCAGCAATATCCTTGTCCACCTCAGTGCAATAACAACCTACTAGTCTTATTAAAGTCTAGTTGTTGACTGTTGCAGCCGTGCAGTGAGCTGTCATATTCAGTGCGATGCAAAAGCAACAGATTGAAATGGTATTGATTTTGTGTACTGAGTTTGAAGTGTGTTATTTTCTTTTTCCATTTCAACTGAGGGGGGAAAAAAAATTCCCTCGCCTTTCAAATACTTCTTCAGGGTATGACACTGGCCTCCATCTTTATCGCCTTGAGTCTTGATAACAAAATACAGAGTCTGGTGCTTTTCTGTCTTTTGTTGTTGTTCTGAAATAGCATTATGCTGCCGGTCCAAAAGGTAACAAAAGATCTGTACAGATCTGTACATGGCAAATACATTTTTACTGATGCTGTTGTACTATATAGTTTACAGGCTGGCAGGAAGAAAGATCCCAGCATCTGGGTGTTTGCCCTCTGTTCCCTACAGGTCAGAAAATATGTGGGGACCATCCACAGGAGCTCCAGTGAACATGTAGAATATTCCAAGTTAGCAGGCCATTGATTTCACTATACTTGGGGCTTAACCATGACATATTAATTGTAACTGGCAACTGATACATGGCAGAAGACACGATGAGTGAGAGACTTTGGAACTAACTGTTCATTGAGTTGATTCCCAAATGGCCTTTAGTTCAGTAAGCGTAAATGTGGGTTGTAGGAATATTTAAGTGACAGCTGGAAGAGAAAATTTCTGAGTGCTATATTCCATTCTCTTAACATGCACCTAAAACTGGAGTAATACATAATTTTTTTTGCCTAATACTGCTATGAGTAGTACTTCAAGATTAATCAGTGTTAAAAGTACAGACGTTTTTGCAGCTACTTTGAGATACGCTTAGCTTTGAACTTTAGACCAATGCCATTGTAGTCTTTCCACAACACAGTCACTTATTAGTCAGGATTGGACTCTCCCTATCTAATTACACTCACATTGCCATACTGGAGAAAAACGTGAATGTTTATCCCAAAATTTTATCTGGAAAAATAATATTTTAAGTAACTTTTTGACAAAATGTTTGCTATGTGATAGATGCTGAATTACAGCTCACAATAAAAAAAACCCCAAACAAAACAGGTAGTTTTTAACTGAAGGCCCAGCCTTTCAAATGAAAAAATAGGCTTCACAAGTTGTAATGAAAACTTATTAGTACATTTCAATGAGCCCTTCCCATGACACCTCCAAGGGGAATGGGCTGCCGTAAGTACACAGCAGCTCCACGTTAAAGTACAGCACAAGAGAGACATGGACCTGTTAGACTGGATCCCGAGGAGGGCCACAAAAATGATCAGGGGAATGGAACACCTCTCCTGTGAAGAAAGACTGAGAGAGTTGGGGTTGTTCAGCCTGGAGAAGAGAAGGCTCCAGGGATACCTTACCGGGGGCTTAGAAGAAAGACGGGGACAGACTTTTTACCAGGCCTGAAGTGATAGGACAAGGGGTAATGTTTTTAAACTGAAAGAGGGTAGATTTAGATCAGGTAGGAGGAATAAATTCTTCACTATGAGGGTGGTGAGACACTGGAACAGGTTGCCCAGAGAAGTTGTGGATGCCTGATCCCTGGAAGCGTTTAAGGTCAGGTTGGACAGGGCTTTGAGCAACCTGGTCTAGTGGAAGGTGTCCCTGACCACAGCAGGGGGGTTGGAGCTAGATGTTCTTTAAAGATCCCTTCCAACCCAAACCATTCTGTGATTCTATACTTTGGAATGGTATATTTACTGTTCAGAATAGCTGATAACTGGCTGTACAAGCCTAGTTACATTCATCAATCTACCCTGAAAGTAAAATGGAAGTAAGACCAGATTACAGGAAGGTAGTTGTGTGTCAGCGTAAGTTTCTGGCAAGGGTGCTCTGTAATTACTGTACACTAATCACCCTCTGTGTGAACAAACTTCTAAATGTGATGATTGACCGCTTTGGAAGTGGTAATGAGATATTCTGGAGGCAAGTATTTTTATCCAGAAGAGGGTAGGTTGTATGATTCAAAATACATTATCCTAATGCCTAATAGGTTATGCAATATGGACAGCCACTGCATCTGTTGTTTTTCCAATATTAGATTCTGAGGAAACTAGCACTTTTTTTGGTGGTAATAAGTTTATTTCTTAGCCATACATTTTTAAGCAATTTACAGTAATTGGATTGGTTTTCCAAAAGTGTTTTGTGGGTGAGAAAGGAGCTCTGTGTGCAGGACTCATGCTGCATAACTTTAGGCAAATGGCTTTGGGGCTTTCTGCAGGAGACTCTTTTGCCATTGAGAAAGTTTCGAGTCCTGAACATACAGACTCTGAATCAGTAAAGCAAGTAAGCTTAAAGTAAACTGAAGTAGATCTAGTGTAAATACCTTTCTCTTGTGATGAAGTTGTGATTTGTTAGTTGTAATTTGAAGTTGAATTTGAGTTGTGATTTGTTAGTTGTAATTTGAAGTTGGATTTGATTCAGAGATCTTGTGGTTGAAGTACAGGATTAGCAGACACTGGGTCTATACTTTGTCCTGTGGGCAGAATTTGGGGGGGGGGAGGGGGGGCAGGAAGGTTACCAGCTCTCTTCATGGCACAACATCACCTGATGTAATGAATGCAGAGGAGCACCATGAGACTTAGTTCACCACCATGAGACTTAGTTCACGCGTTATTATAAAGCCTGTTGAGAGGCTGTCTTGGCTAGCATCTCTAAATAAAACAAATTATTCCATGAACAGCGGAACTAATAAGGCCTGGTTTTCCTTCAACTGATTTACTTTGTTCACATCTATCCTAGTGTCTTCCTCATGTTTTCCCACTGTCACTTCAGAGCTTCCTCCTTCTCTCTGTCCCAACCATTTCTGTGATTGCTTGAAGTTGCTCCACTGCTATGCATTATTACGAATCCTCTATCTCCCGCTCATGTACCACCAGCAGTGGTTGACTCTGGAGCTGACTCGTGCACGAGCTGAGAAGAAAATGTAGCTATTAAGTATGTCTCATCATTTCCTTCAGCAAGAGTGGCACATTGGGCCTCTCATGTTTATTCAGCCACTCTTTTTATGCAACTTGCAGGAACACCATGGTTTTGGCATGTTGGCCAAATTTGATTTTAATCAGCTGAAGAGTTCAAAAATTAGGAAAGATGGGATTGCCAATCAGCACAGCTGCATAAACCATGCTTCCCCAGAAATGGGACTGGAATAGGGGCTGTCTAGGAAAGCCAGGTGTGAATCTATTTAAGTAAATGCTGCTGTGTTCTTTGAGAAATGCCACATCATACTATCCAAGTTTCATAGTTTTTAAAACCTTTTCCTTGATTATTGGTTAAACAGAGTATCCATTGGTCAGTAAACTTAAATGAAAGAAGACAATTTCTATCCTTTCCCCCTTGCCCCTCAGGATATGGCTGACCTTTCACCCTCTTGTATTCTTGTTTGTGAATGGATTTCTTGCAAACTTCAGTCATTTAGGTTCGTCATGTTTAATTTTTCAGGCTATGTCCACTAAGTCTGTTTTGCTTAGACAAAAAACTTCGTACAAATTTTCTCTTTATTGTTAGTATCCATCAGATGAAATGTTAGTGATATGTTTGGTTTTCTTCTGAAAGGTGCTGTATGCAGTAGACTGTGACATAGTTAGGAGAAGATGTGCCTGCTTGATCTTTAGACTTGGAAACCATGATTTTCTTTGAGAGGAATTGTTCAGAAACATTTGTGCCCTTGAACACTAGGTAGTCAAAGCTGCAAAAGCTGTAATGGGTTTATTATCTGTTGTTTGAATATTAGTTATTATGAGGACTTTTTCAAAAAAACAAAACCAAAAACAAGTACCAAGGGGTTTTTTTTGTTTGTTTCTGAATGCAATGCAGTTTTTTCTTTTCCATTTCATTTTCTTAAATTCTTTCTTAAACCCTGCTAAGACAACCTGTGTGATTCTACAGATTTTGAAATTACATACGTTCATGACGTATTTCTTATAAATCCATTTCAGTTGTAAGGTTGTATCTATATGCATGACAGCATAGTAGGAAGAAGCAGAAAGAGAGTCCTTGTAGTAAACTCTGGTAAAATCTTGTTCACATGTTGAATAAACATAAAGACCTATGGAAAGGAACTCATTTCTCTCACCAACAGAGAAGGTGCTATATGTGACCTGTTCCCATAGGCTTAGTAGAGAATAATTTTTTTAATTTTTTTTTTTTTTTAATGCTGACTTTTGGAACAAGGGTAAAGAAAATGTCCTTGGGACTGGGACATGGAATTCATGGTCTGGGGTCTTACTTCAAGGAGCTGCATTGAAGAATAGAGTGTTACTGCCTTATGTTTGGGGCCACTGTACCACTGTTGTGGATAAAAACAATGCATACGTTTATGAATTCATCTTTGTTTATGAATTGCAATCTTCTGGCTTACCCTCAGCTCTCTTAGAAAATAGTTCTTTGGGTTTTTATTAAAGATAATGTAGTAGCAGAAGGTCCTCATGTTGTCCTTGACATCCCTTGCTAGTTTCAAGTCTAGCTGAACTCTGGCTTTCCAAACACAAGCCCTTCATGGACGGATAGATAGATTCAGTATTCATGTTTTTGCTTTTTTGGCAATAAATATGTGAAATGAATGCACAAGATTTCTGTAGAGATTCTGAACTGTATATGATGGCTGTGGCTTTAGGGGTGTCAAGCAACCAGCAAAACTTGAAGTACTTAATACTCCTATGATATGACCTGATTGGTATGATCTTAGTGTGATCACTGTAACTGTACATTAGGAAATTAGAGTGAATTTATAAATACAACCATGACAGGTATTAAAAATCATATATATATATATATATATATATATATATATGTTGTGGTAATTACTGTTTATGGGAAGAAGTTCTTTAAATTTCAAAAATAACATGAAGGCTCATCTAGAACATGGGGCATTAGTCCATTAATTTAAAAAAAAAAAAAAATCCAGAAAAATTAGTAAAATGTTCCCTCTCTGCTTCTACCCTGTGCCATTACCCTTTCAGAACAGAAAACCAGACCAAGTCAAGGATGAGCTTTTCAACATGGTAATATAGGCAACGTGACATCTGGAATAGTTTTCCAAAGCTCCCTTTTGAGAT
>NW_008795321.1:2840179-2841779 GCF_000699145.1 Aptenodytes forsteri | reverse complement strand
TCCCTTTGGCCAGTTTGGGTCAGCTGTCCTGGCTGTGCCCCCTCCCAGCTTCTTGGGCACCTCCAGCCTTCTCAGTCGGTAGAGCATGGGAAGCTGAAAAGTCCTTGACTAGTGTAAGCGCTACGTAGCAACAACTAACACATCAGTGTGTTATCAACATTATTCTCATCCTAAATCCAAAACACAGCACTGTACCAGCTACTAGGAAAAATCAACTCTATCCCAGCTGAAACCAGGACAACATACAATCTATACACAATAGATATACATTTTTAGAAGGACATAAGTAGAAATAGAAGTTAAAGCATTTTAGTATGTCTGTCTGCATGTTTAGATCAACTCCCAGTTGTTTTGGTTTTTTATCTAAGATATTCCCAGTTATTAATTTCTCAAGAAACTTCCCAATGACACACCTGATGTTCTTCAGCAAACTCTGTGTACCTAGGTTTCTTTACCAGTATAGGAGCCAAGCTCAGATCGCACATTTCTTTTCATGCAGACATCCATGTTTAGGATTCTGTTTAACTTCAGATCAGCCTCATCTCCAGAGGTTACTGATCATTCACTTAAGGAAGAAGCAGCCTTGAGGCTCTTGCCAGACTTTTGATTACCTTCCATCTCTTTGGAAGAGCTGCTTTTCCTGGGCTTGGCTGGGTACCATCATCTTTGCCCTGAATTAAATGTAACCTGTGCATGACTACCCTACAGTTTGACTATCCTGAGAACAAATTAATATCCATTGTGAGATAAAGTTTTCTATGCTTTGCAGGGTGGTGTTCAGCTCTCACATGGTGATAATTGGTTTGCTTTGGGATGACTGGCTGTTAACACAGCTATTGAGCAATACTGTGCTAACTATTGAAGGATTTGTTTAGTCTGAAATAATCACCATAAAGATAACATGTATTTTTGTTGAGTTCAGAGGAGATTAATCTTCATTCTTCTGGTGCAGCAAACTTTTGAAACTGCTTTTAATGAATACCTTTATAATGAGGATTTATCAAGCTCCTGTGAGTAAGTGCGTAATCTTATGAAAAGGTTGGACTGTTTAACAGGTGAGAAAAACCCTCACTCTAAATTAAGACCTGAATAAAAAAAAGAAAAAGAAACAATCAACGTGTTTTCATCCTGCTCTGTATTCTGGACTTCTTCCATGTTATGTATTCTGAATGTAAAATGTAGTCTGAGGATGAATATACAAATATTTTTGTTTGAAGATTTTACATCTGTGTGGAATGTTATTAGGCAGGACTCACTCCAACACTGTTTTCTGTGCAGTTTTCTGAATAACAATCTGTGTGTTTGGACCTCGCATGTGAAATGAGGCAGGCATTTATCCTCATTCTTCATGCAAAATGTCAAATATTTAAAAATAATTCCTAGGTGTATATATATATATGATAAAAAGCCTTGCACAGTCTGCATTAGAGTCATAGAGTCATAGAATTGTTTAGGTTGGAAAAGACCTTTAAGATCATCGAGTCCAACCATTAACCTAGCACTGCGAAGTCTTCCACTAAACCATGTCCCTAAGCGCCACATCTGCACGTCTTTTAAATACTTCCAGGGACGGTGACTCAACCACTTCCCTGGGCAGCCT
>NW_008795321.1:2834747-2837358 GCF_000699145.1 Aptenodytes forsteri | reverse complement strand
GAGCCCTGCTAACTCCTGTGCAAAGATCCTTTTCCCCCCTTGAGACAGGTGTACCCCATCTGTTGCCATCAGGCCTGGTGTCGTGTAGACCAACTCATGACCAAAAAACCCAAAATTCTGCTGGTGACACCAGGCTCAGAGCCAGGTATTGATCTGCTGGCTCTTCCTGTTTCTTCCCTCATCATTCCCTGCAACTGGAAGGATAGGGAACACTGTTTGTGCTCCTGATCCCTTAACCAGGCATCCCAAGGCCCTGAAGTCTCTCTTGATTGCCCTTGGTCTTCTTGTTGCAACTTCATCGCTGCCTACCTGAAAAATCAATAACGGATAGTAATCTGAGGGCCGTACCAGGGTAGGAAGTTTTCTCTTCACATCTTTTACCCGGGCCTCCAGGAAGCAGCAGATATCCCTAAAAAGTAGGTCCGGTCTGCATATTGGGCCTTCTGTTCTCTTCAGAATGGAGTCTCCTATGACAATGACCTGTCTTTCTTTCTTTATGGAAGCAGTTTTGATGCAGTGCGTAGGCCAACTTAACCTCATTGACACCTCCAAGCTAGATGAACTATTGTCCTCCTTATGGTTTGGTTCCACTTGCAGAGCCTCGTACCTGTTATGCGAGGGCACCTGGGAAGGTGGGGTAGTCACAGAGGAGATGCGCCTGCTGTGCCGGGCAGGAACTTGTTGCCATTGCTGCCTATCCCTTAAGTCACTGTGTTCAGCCAGGCAGAGAGAGGACAGGAAATCCTCTGTATCATGCGTCCTGTCTGCCTGTTGGGCCTGTATCATGGAAGGTAGGGTGCGATTCCAGTAGCCTATGTCTCTCTCTTGCTCTCCCTGATACTCCTCAACCTACTCACCTCCTCCCGGAGCTCTGTCACTAAGCGGTGGAGTTCCTTTACCCGGGCGCACCTCCCACAGGTGTGCTCATTGCTGCCGTCTGGTACTGACATAAGAGCAGGGCACAGCCTGCAGCCTGACGCCTGGGTGGCAGCGTGTTCCCACCGCAGCTCTGACTGGGAAGCTGCGTCAGTCATGGCGGGCACAGAGCTTAGAGAGGCCATGGCTTTCTGCTGGGTGGATACCATTGCTCCCTGGTCGAGCTGGCAGAGCTTCAGCACCCTTCCTGCATGCCCTTCCATGCAAACTGCCGCACCACGCCCTTGCTGACGAGCCACGCTCTGTTTGCCCACCCTGGTTGCTAGTGCTCCCTAAGGGCTTCTTTTATACATGTCGGGGGCTTGGCTGCCGTTGTTCCTGGCCCTGCACAGGTCTCGCCAGCCGCTGCGGTGTGAGCTGCAGGCTCCTGGCAGCTCTCTCAGCTCCCCCTGAGGTTCCTCCAGTTCGGGAAACCCCCCTGTGCACCGCGCTAGAGCACTCTGCTGTGGATCATGCTGGCACCGGAGCTGCTCACCTTGGCGACTGTGGCCTGTTCCTACCAGTGGCAATACTGATTTTACAGGACCACTACATACAAAAATGTTTATACAGCTATGCTATGTCAATGTGCTTATGTTCGAATTCAGAACAAGTCCAATATCTGTTTAGTGCGCTTCTGCTTTAATGGGGTAATAGGCCCTCTGCTTTAGCTATACCACTGTCTCACATTCTCCCACTGGCCACCTCGGTAAAGAGCCTGGCTCCATCTTCTCAAAGACCTCCACATAGGTGTTAAGTCCCCCCCAAAGCCATCTCCAGGCTGAATAAACATCCCATTTTGGGCCTCCAGTACAAAAAAGCATTGATAAAATCATAGAATCATAGAATGGTTTGGGTTGGAAGGGACCTTAAAGATGATCTAGTTCTAGCCCCCCTGCCATGGTCAGGGACACTTTCCACTAGATGAGGTTGCTTAAAGCCCCTTCCAGGCAGGGGGCATCTACAACCTCTCTGGGCAACCTGTTCCAGTGTTTCACCACCCTCACAGTAAAGAATTTCTTCCTAGTACCTAATCTAAATCTACCCTCTTTCAGTTTAAAACTGTTACCCGTCACCCTATCACTACACTCTGTGATAAAGAGTCCCTCCCCACCTTTCCTGTACGCCCCCTTTAAGTACTGGAAGGCTGCTATAAGGTCTCCCTGGAGCCTTCTCTTCTCTAGGCCAAACAACCCCAAATTCTCTCAGCCTGTCCTCACAGGGCAGGTGCTCCAGCCCCCTGATTAGCTTCGTGGCCCACCTCTGGACCACCCCCATGCCCCAGAGCTGAACACAGTAGTCCAGGTGGGGTCTCACGAGAGCAGAGTAGAGGGGCAGAATCACCTCCCTCGCCCTGCTGGCCACGCTTCTTTTGATGCAGCCCAGGATACAGTTGGCTTTCTGGGCTGTGAGCGCACATTGACAGCTCATGTCCAGCTTTTTCCACCAGTACCCCCAAGTCCTTCTCAGCAGGGCTGCTCTCAATCCACTCATCGCCCAGCCTGTATCCATGTTTGTGATTGCCCCGGCGCAGGTGCAGGACCTTACACTTGGCCTTGTTGAACTTCATGAGATTTGCACGGGCCCACCTCTCTAGCCTGTCAAGGTCCTTCTGGATGACATCCCTCTGTCCCTCTGGCGTGTCGACCGCACCACTCAGCTTGGTGTCATCTGCAAACCTGCTGAGGGTGCACTC
>NW_008795321.1:2779187-2833971 GCF_000699145.1 Aptenodytes forsteri | reverse complement strand
TTTTCCTAATATCTAATCTAAATCTACTCTCTTTCAGTTTAAAACCTCTACCCCTTGTCCTGTCACTACAGGCCCTGATCAAGAGTCCCTCCCCACCTTTCCTGTACGCCCCCTTTAAGTACTGGAAGGCTGCTATAAGGTCTCCCTGGAGCCTTCTCTTCTCTAGGCCAAACAACCCCAAATTCTCTCAGCCTGTCCTCACAGGGCAGGTGCTCCAGCCCCCTGATTAGCTTCGTGGCCCACCTCTGGACCACCCCCATGCCCCAGAGCTGAACACAGTAGTCCAGGTGGGGTCTCACGAGAGCAGAGTAGAGGGGCAGAATCACCTCCCTCGCCCTGCTGGCCACGCTTCTTTTGATGCAGCCCAGGATACAGTTGGCTTTCTGGGCTGTGAGCGCACATTGACAGCTCATGTCCAGCTTTTTCCACCAGTACCCCCAAGTCCTTCTCAGCAGGGCTGCTCTCAATCCACTCATCGCCCAGCCTGTATCCATGTTTGGGATTGCCCCAACCCAGGTGCAGATCACTTTGAATGAACTGAGACACAGGTAAAAAGACAATTTCATGTGTGTGCTGAGAGACAGTGTGAGCTAGAAATGGGTTGATTCATTCCTGTATTGCTGTACATTGAGAATATTTTGCTTTTACAACTAGCTTGAGTGTTTTCTTAGTACTGATTATTCTAAATAGCTGATGCAGTATATATACGTTTTTAAAAGTTCATGTGGAAGATGGCATTGATGGTTATGGGTGGAAGAAAAGCTTGCATTTTGGGAAATGTAAAAAGGCATGTGCTTCAACTGGGACTTCTGGAACACCAGAAGTCCATGTGCCGACCACTTTGCAAATCTGTGAAATGCTTTGGCAAACTGTAGTAAGCCCAGATAGTTAGGGAACTGCAGCACATGGTGTACAAAAAGAATACACCAGAGGAGCTGTCTCTGTTCCGCCCAGGGAATAGAAGGCTGAGTGTGCCTTCTATTAAAGAGACAATGGTAACAGATTGTAGCAAGCCCAGTTGTCTGCCTTCAGTTTGTTTACAAGCCTAAATTATGGAAGAGGCTACAAATACAAATGAGCATGCAGATGTAAAAGTGTGCCAGCCCAGGTGGGACATATCCCCTTTCTTGACAACATTTCTTGCCTAATTAAACTTTGCTTGATGTATGGAACATCATATAATGGCCGTTCTCTCTGTTCTGTTAACTTCTCATCACAGCAGATGCTGTAAATTGTAAGGCTTAAAAAAAAAGCACTGGGTGCCTGTATGGTGTGTGTCTATGTATGCTTTCTCACTCTGGTCCTTCTAACATTGCTAGCAGAATAACATAGCTCACCCGTGTATAATTAGCTTTCTACTGAGCTTTTAATAATAATTTATTTATTAGATCTCTTGCTTTTCAAGATGGGTATTTTCTTCCCCTTCATTCCGGCTTTCCTTCAGTTTTTTCTCTTGCACGCTTTTTAGTATATTGCAGTGTATCACTTTTCTGTGTTACTGCCAATTTATGAACTTTTGCTTTTAGTTCTCTTTTTGTTTCTGTTTTGCCTTAAACGTTTTACTTTTTCTAGTTCTGGTGGTTTTTTTTGTTTTGTTTTATCATTTATCTCCAGAAGGGTAAAATGTGCATGGGAGAAACATAATAAACACTTGTTGAGAGCAAAGTGGACTAAAATGCATGAAAGAATGGTCCAAGGATATTAAGTCCTGGAGCTTTGCTGCTTGAGTGATAAAGATATATATAACACAAAACCCCCATAATTTAAAAGCTTTACCTATTGTAGCCCATGTCCATAGCTGCTATTTGCATGCAGTTCCCTTTCAGAGCTCTTTCAGGTTTCTGAAAGTGATAACGTGTATCTCGCTTGGTGTGCTCACACAGTTGCCTCCTGACAGCTGCAAGGCTGATAGTGAGACAGTGTGTACTGATGTACTGCACCATTTAAGCCTCTGATATTGGATCCCCCTCTCCAAGGAGCACAGTACGCAGGCTTGCCCTCTGCTGCTCCTGTTCCTAGCTCTGAAGTACATACGTGTTCTTCATTGTCTGAAAAATTGCATTATTTTTTCTCACATGGTAGGTTTATTGATAGTTGTCATACATGGTGTGGTACATAGTGTGTGTTTACTGGAAAAAGCTAGTTTACTTCTCCTTGTTGAGTCAATGTAATTGATACCTTGTCATGTCATTTGCCAGAGCAGCATCTCTAGAGGTTATCGGGACATTGGCACATAGGATTATGGAAGCAAAAGAAGTAGAAAAAATGTTAATTTAAGACCTTGTTAGGAGTCAAGTAAAAATTAATTTAGTCAGCTCTCTTTCTTTCTTCTGCGGACATGGCAACTTCAAGAAACTATGGATGATAAGTGGGATGGAAACTGTAGGTCACTGGAAAATTGGCTTAAGCAACATGTTAGAGAAAGTGTATTTTCGCCAAGTTGTGTACTTCCAATACATGCTTATGTATATTGTTAACCAAAAGAGACATCTAGTTCTTTATATGGTTTTGTTTTTAACTGCTAAAAGTTTTCTAAAGTATTTCTTTCCCTTCAGCTGATGGAGTCTGTGTGTTTAAATGCTTGGTTAACAGAGACACTGAATACTGTCGTGTGGGAAGACAGTCTGTGTTAATTACGCTGGGATACAACAGTGCCTTGCTCCAGTTCAAATCACAAGCTGGTAAGTACATCTTGCATTTGCGAGTATCTTCTCCTTCCTGCCATGCTACTGTATTGGTAAAGTTCACTTTAAAATATGTTGTCTTCTACCTCTGTTTCATGTTGGCTATTTAAATATTACATTTTATGATGATTTGTGCAACTTCATGTGCCTCTAACCCACTCCAGCTGCCTTTTGTGGAGTATGGACCATTCACATAGTGGACATAACATTTTTGCAAAACAATTGCAGATTAATTTTCTGAAGAAAGCAAATGCAGATAACGCATTCATATGACTTAACTTCATAAACTCTAATAACTGGTAAATGTAATGCTTTGTGTGGGCAATCTGCCATTTGTTGCTCCCCATTCAGAAATTTTCTTGAAGATCTGTTTGTCTGTATAGTTAATTGAGGTAGTTTAACATACACCTGCAGTTCTTAGGATAGATATTTTGTGTGTAGTGAAGCTGAAAAAGAAATGCACTCTGTTGTAGAAACATGACTGTATTTTAGTAGAATGTTGAGATCTGTATTTTTACACTTCCACCTGACTTGTGTTTTTGTAAATCCAACAGCTGAGACTTTTTCATATGTGCTATCCTCATGACCTCGTATTGGCTTTTGGAAAAGCATTCGTAGTTTTTATGCAAGGAAATTCAGAAGGCTGCCTATTTATTCTGAGTAGTATGCAGCATGGCCACAACTCATTTTGAAATTGTGAAACTATAGGTGACATACAGCTTTCTCTTTGGCAATAACCAGGAGTTCTTATATAGCAGTCTACATCAGTAGGCCTGGTGGTTTCCAGGAGGCCATTATAGTTATTTCCATTTTATATTGTGTGGAAACTGAGGCACAGAGCAATTAGATTGGATTTTTGGCAGCTTATTTAAAGACACGTACATGTTTCAAAGCATCAAGGGCTGAGAATTTGGATGTAGATGGGTTGGTTTGTGCAATGAGTTGCTAGTCCTGTGTCATGTAGACACAATATGTGAACTCTTGAGTCCCACTCTACTAGAAAATACAGTTTTTAGACTAACCTGATTTTTTCAGTTGGGTGCCAAATCTTGGTGGCCTTTGAAGTCCTACCTGGTTACAGCCTTTCAACTGTATCCATCAGGAAAAACTATTCATATTTTCAACCTCTTACCTTACTAAAACAAAATGAATGTAAGCTAAGAATGAGTGCAAGCATCTGTTGTTTTTTTTAATCTATGTATCTGAGTGTTACAATTCAGTATTGTGCTTCCATTAAGTTATTTCTCTTGAGACTGCAATACAATATGGTCTCTTACAGAGACCCACATCGTAACTGAAGTGATAATTGAGATTAGGTTGTTTAGCGATTTATCAGCTCACTGCTGAGATAATTAATAACTAATAATTAAAGAGTCAGGCAAGTTTTTCAGTACTCTTTGGTCTGCAATCTCTACCACGTCTTGCCTACCTAGGAAGGTTCTGATTCCAAAAGGCACTGATAGTTTGGGATCCCAAGGCAAAAGAATTTTCTCTTAGTGCTCTTCCCCACCTTTACAAACAAGTATTTGAAAAAAATCCAGCTAATTTCTGTACAGTTTGGTATTTTTCCTGAGAGGAGTGCCTTGAAGATTAAGTGGTACATTCAGTCCTCTCTTTAGCTATATTCCTTGGTGATTTGTGTTTAGTTTATTTATATAGCTACATATTGTGAAATAGATAAGAACAGTATAGATAAGTCTCTTAATTTATTACTTCTGATTGCTTATTAACATGACAAAATTGAGTGTTTTCTATATTTTTTCCATCTTTAAAATTCAGGGGAAAATAAATTGAAATGGCCTGTTAGTCCATGCAACAAGTCATTGATAAAATGACAGGAATATAATGGATTGGTCAAAGTAAAGTCTGTTCAGATTAAATGACAAACCTCTTGGTATCAAATGGAATGTGTTGGGTGCGGCATTAAGCTGAAAGTTACTTGTAGGATATTATTTCCCCATGCCATAGGAATAGCTTGCTGGTACCTTCTTCTACATGTTGAGTATATCAAATAGCACCTACTCTTGAGAAAGTTATATGTTTTAGCAAAGAAGTCAAGTCTATAGAGCAAAGCTAACCTTTGTGTTTGCTGTGTACAAGTGTAGGTGTTACTCTCAGTTTTATGTATTTGCAAATGTGTATGTGTGTATAATAAAGATAATGGTGTTATTAAAAAATGGACTGAAAACTCCTTTTTCATATGTTAAAAGTATTAGTTATGAAAATGCATTGTAAAAGTCTTTTTAAGTTTTTTAAGTCCTCTGTCTTTTGGGAAGGTAGAGGAAGATGAGAAGTGAGGAATGGGGGGAGAGGAAAATTCATGCCCTGCTTGTGCCAACACAGAGAATTGCTGTTCTGGTTCCAGCATTTAGACAGTCATAAATCATAGACTGTATCTTTCATTTCCTGCTGAACATATGTTAAACATCTGAGTAGGATCAAGCAGGCAATAAAAATGAAAGTTAGTAGCCTACAGGCTTTTCTTTCAAAAACAAAGATCATTTATCTGTAACAGACCAACCAATCAGTCTGTAACTCATCTGTGGCAGACTTGGTATGTAGCTCTCTATTCCTTGGTGGAAATGGCCTGCTTAATTTAGCACAGAATTAGTTCATGAGCATAGGATGAATTATTCTTTCGGTGTTGTGATAGAATGCAGGTTCCTTTCTTCTCTTTCAGACCTCATAACCATGGTCTCCAGCTACTTTCACAGTGCATCCAGGCATTGGACATGCCAATAGTTGGTGTCTGTAGATGTTGTTTTACTAGCAGAACTCACCTTGAAAGTTGTCTGCCAGCTCTAATAGCTGTGCCACTTACGTAGAAGCACAATACAGGTGGAAAAAAAAGTGTTATTTACAGTTTTCAGTTATTTATAGCATATAGTACTTGTGGATCTCCACATACAGAACTGAACTAGAGACGTATGTGTGTGTGTCTGTAGGTATATATATATATGTGAAAGACATTAAAGGCATACATTGAATTTTATATGTGTAAACGTACATGCTGTTACTGCAGTATAATTCAAGCAAAGGAACATGGTATGTCTTACAGTGATTTTTTTTCCCCAAAATTATTTTTTCATGTAATGGCATATGGATCTAATCAACTATGATTCCATTAGCAAGTCACACAGTCCAGAAGGAACAAGTTTGTAGAACAGAACAATTGGTGCTGGGGCCCTGGTATGCAAACTATACTCATTTGGGAAGGAGGCAAGAATGGCGGGTGTGTTTACATTGAACTAGATTTAGTCTGGTCACCTAGACTAAATGACCATTGACTGTCAAAGTTTATTCCTGGAGTGCATATTTTGATTTACTTTCATCCAGAAGGATTCCAGATAGTGTGTACTGAGACCACTCAGTCATGCAAACCAAAGCACTGTAAGTGGGGACAACTAATCGACATGCCTCAGGAGCCACAGGTTGCAAGGAAGCTGTTCAGCAGTTTAAATCTAAGAATTTGTGTCAAATAATAAATTCTATGAAGGACCAAATGACTCTGTGGTTGCTTGCTAGTTTCTGTTTGAAGTAGTGATTCTGTTTTTCAGAAAAGCAAAAAAAGAAGAGTTTACCTGAATCTTGTTTTATTTGAGTTAATTTAGAAAGCAGTTAAATTCACAAATGTCTTTCATCTTGCTGCTTGAAACTCTTGTGGAATTTGATTGTGTAAACAATGAGGTGCAACTTGTTGAGAGGAGAACTTATTCAATGCACTGACTGTAATTGCACCTCTGCAATTCACAATGGTCGTGAAGTCTTTGCTAGTCTCAAAAGAGCGGTAGGAGGTTCTACTGCTGGAATGACTTAAAAAAACAGAAAGGTTTTGACTTTTAAGCCATTCTACGTGCACAATTGTAATCCCTAACTTCTCACCTCTGGGGCAGAA
Source organism: Aptenodytes forsteri (assembly GCF_000699145.1). Classification (NCBI taxonomy): domain Eukaryota; kingdom Metazoa; phylum Chordata; class Aves; order Sphenisciformes; family Spheniscidae; genus Aptenodytes; species Aptenodytes forsteri. Next base: position 2,827,392 of record NW_008795321.1, on the reverse strand, counting down.
ACTTTTGTTCTGTGTCATACTCCAGTTTCTGAATTACTCCACTGTCACAAAGTGGCTTTAAGATTTGTAGGTGCTTTCCCTTAGTTAATTAATTTGTGTGTCTGTCCCAAACACTGGCTTGGCTTTGGGAGTATACAGCAATCAGTTTGACCTGTTCAGCTTCAATGGAATTAAGTGTCTAATAATAATTTTCCAGCTTGTATTTGGGGCTGGGGACTGTGGCATGCAAGAACAAATACCCATGATGTGATTTTGGAGACTGCTGGTCTATTTGCAAATCTTAACAGAGAACAGTGCCGCTGACCATGCCTTCTGCTGTGTCCGTATCTGCTAGTCTCGCTGTTCAAACCTCTGGGTTTGCCATTGTCTCACTCTGTGGTTTTCTATGCCATTGCTTTTCTTGATCCAGTTAGAGGCAGCCATTCACAAATTTTGTGGTGTTTTGAGCTGACTCACCGGGTGTGTTCAAGGTGGTAGGATCTAAAGGGAAGCTCAAGACCTAATCCCTTACGGCACTATTTTCAGTGTCTTTTGTTTCTCCAGGCTTCCTTTGAACATTTCTGTGGGAATGATTTTAGCATTAGCATTTTAAAATATTGATTGATTCTGATTCCTGGGAGAACAAAATAAAGGGGATTGTAAAATGGTCAATCACTTCTCCCCGGTTTTTGAGTAACTCGTAACATTCTGGTATTTTCATTGGAATTATTCTGGGCTGTTTTCTTGCTAGTTAATATTAGTGTTTGGTTTTCCAGATATGATCTGATTTTTTTTTCTTTTCTTCTATAGGCAAGTAATTTAGTGCAATTTTCCCACAGGTTTAGAAAAAATTACTACATGAAGGATTTTAAATGTCTAGATTTTTTACTCTTATCTGCTAGATCTGAGTACTGCTAGATCTGCTGCCTGAAAATTACAATATTGCAGTGCCAATTCTGTGTTGAAGGTGGCAACATGCTTGTACTGGGAATTTGTGCAACCATTCAGAGTGTTTAAAAATCCATTTAGTTCTAATGTCTTGTGTTCTGGTAAGAGTGGAAGAGATTGGGGGGGGTGGGGGGGTGGATAATTGTTTAAAACAGACAGTACTTCATTCCAGTGAGGCAAGGTATGTCTTAGAAAATGTTGGCAGTATTTTGAAAATTAATAGCCACAAATTCAGTGCTACCAGATAGTGCTTTCATGTGAGGCACATCTGTGGCCACCAGTTCAGAAGAGGCTCTCGCTAAGCACTGCTAGACTTTTTATGTACCAAGACTTTGGTACAAATTCTGGCTATTTAAAACCAGAAGACACAAGTGAACCACCTGCATCAACCATATCCGTCTCAGTATTTCCATTTCATCCAATTATACTGTACTGAGCCAGATAATCTTCCTTCATTAAAGTGTAATTTGTATTCTAAGGAAGCTTGTTTACATAAAAATGATCCATTCTTTTGAGGAAGACTAAATGAAAGGATCTAATGCTTCTTAGTTTAATAGTTCCCAAAGTACAGTTTAACTTCAAAAGTTTTGCAATATCACAACAATTTGTACAACCTTTATGTAAATTTGACTACAACTTAAAAACCCATTTCTCCCTCTGTTGTCTAATAAAACTCTAATGGCTGTTCTAAAGAAAGTGAAACATTTATATTTAGATACTTTATAATGCCATTTTACAAATCATGACTATTCTTCTGGTAACATTTTTAGTGAGAGATTGACACAGTGGGGGAAGCTTTTGCATCTGCTAGTTCACATTGCTTTGGAGTATGGTTGCCGCTTGAAATTAAAGGTACTCCTTTAATATTCTTCTTTATGATAACCACTGTTTTATCAGTTTGGCTTAATTTTTGTTTTATATCAATGTGAATCACTTACTAATGGGTGGAATGTTCTATTAGAAGAAAATCTATTTTAGTTAGGATGCTTAGCTTGGAGGTGATACAGTATTTTGCTTTCTGCTTACCAAAGAAAGCATATATTACTGGTGCTAAAAATACAAAAGGTTTTTGCTTTGGGAAAAGTATGACTTAGGCAACTTAATAATGAGATTTGGAACTTGTGGCATCCAGTTCCTGATGTGGAATGACAGGAGGCCATCAGTCATGTTTCCTGTAAAAACGCACAACTGATTGAGTCCCCTGTGTGCTGATGAAGTGCTTACTGACTGAATTTCTAAGCATCTAGTTCTCCTATACTGACACTTGAAATGATTCACCCACTAGTGTGTTTGGGACAAAATCATTCCCATTGCACAAATCCAGACTCATAAAAAAACTTTGAAAGAAGGCTGCAGGAATTCACTTATGAAGTAGCATTGTGGTAAGTGACCTAGTCTGCAAATTGTGATTTAATATTCAGTAATGTTTACAACAAAATGATATAGTGCTGACTGAAATATTAGTAAATGAGTTGTTAAAATGAACAGAATCCCATTAGTCTAACCTGCTGTGTTTATGGCAATGAAAAGCTGTATAATTAGTTGAAACGTATAACTTAAAGAAAAAAATATTTTGGATAAATATTGTCAAACTGGTGTAAACCCAAGGATTTCTGGGAGCTTTTTCTTTTGAGTCTGTGTGGTGAATGCTGTTGGAATTTTACTAGGGTACTTGCAATAGGAGTCACTATGAATTTCTGAAGTCTAATACTTAGAGCTGAATAGAAGCAAAAAGATTTGCTTCCTCATTTGGAAATAATACTCCAACCGCAGCCATCTTGGACAGTAATCTGGCCTTAATAACCTTACTATATTTTTACTGCACGTTTCACTTTTTTGCAAAGCAGGCATTTTATTATTTGCATATTTTGCAATTCTGTGGTTCCAAATGGAAGACTGTGTCCCGCTTGTTAACAGGAGACAGCCTGACCTGTCCGATCATTTGATGTAGTCTTGTGATAAGTTATGGACTTACTTCCATTTATTTTTTCAAACATGGTCAAAGTTATGACTGTACACCTTTCATCAGTTACAGGCCAAATTTACTGCTTAACATAGGTGCTGCATTTTAATAGTAGCCTGCGGCAGATAATGCAAAATAATGTGGGAGTAGTGCTTCTCCATGGCTGTTATGCTAAAATCCTTAGATTAGAAAATCTAACAGCTGTTGGTAAAATATATTTATTTAATGAGTTATTGCAAGTAGCATTATTTTGGGTTGCTGCTTTGTGGAGTTTGTGGGGTTTTATTCCCCATTGTGTTTTCTTTCCCTTATTCTGTGTATGTTAGTTTGGGTTTTTTAACCTTTCTCCCCAAACAACCATCCAGGTTTGTTACTGGAGCCTTTGTTTTTTTGTTCCTTCTCCACCGTATTCCCCTTTGGAGTAGTGAGAGACTCCATCTGTTTTGAGCAGATGGGTGAGGTTAATAGCTTACGTTTGTGTGTCTGTGTCTTCTGCTGTGAGGATAAGCATTTGGTAAAGAGAAATCAGTACAGCAGTGCAGCTTATGCGGAGTGCAACTGTTTGAGTGACAATCTACCAGGAATGGACTACGAATGTGCCTGCGGGAAGTGCTACAGGGGTCTGGGTCTTCTGCTCTCCTTTTTGGGAAGGGAGTAGTGTGAAAGAGATGCCAGAAGCAGGGCTCTTTGGAAGGATGTTCCTGTTATCTTTGATCACAGGAATCAGTTTTAGCTGGCCTTTATTCAGTTTCTACACAGTTCAGTTTTTAGCCTATCAGTGCAGTAATATCTGCAGAATATCTCTGACAAGTTATCAAACTGTATAATTGATTAGCATGGGTTTAATGTCCAACAGCAAATGTTAGTTAGCTGAAGTGAAAGTTTTCAAATTAATTTCTGTTTTCAGATTTTAATTGGGGTGTCTGTGTCTTCTGCTGTGAGGATAAGCATTTGGTAAAGAGAAATCAGTACAGCAGTGCAGCTTATGCGGAGTGCAACTGTTTGAGTGACAATCTACCAGGAATGGACTACGAATGTGCCTGCGGGAAGTGCTACAGGGGTCTGGGTCTTCTGCTCTCCTTTTTGGGAAGGGAGAAAGAGGAAAGAGATGCCAGAAGCAGGGCTCTTTGGAAGGATGTTCCTGTTATCTTAGGAATCAGTTTTAGCTGGCCTTTATTCAGTTTCTACACAGTTCAGTTTTTAGCCTATCAGTGCGTAATATCTGGCAGAATATCTCTGACAAGTTATCAAACTGTATAATTGATTAGCATGGGTTTAATGTCCAACAGCAAATGTTAGTTAGCTGAAGTGCTTGTGCGTTGCACTCCCCCCCGCGTGCCTTGTGCTGCTGGTCCGCAAGGACAGGGGGGGGGGGGGGGGGGAAATGAGAAGTAAATAAAAAACCTAACAAGCTTGGCTTTCAACGAAAGTGTCCGAGAGTTACATTTTTTATGTTCTCTGACGTTATTTGCAGGGGAATTTTTTTTTTTAGTTTCCTCAACAAGATCCTTGTGAAAGCACTTTAGCCCACAAGAGTGGGAATTTTCCTTGCCTTCTCAATGGCTAAGAAAAAAGGAGAAACTGACACATTTCTTCTGAAATCTAATAATTCATTCTGTAAGATGAGTTTTGCTCCAAAGAAGCGTTTATTATGGGGTACACTAGAATATGAACTAGGCTTTTTTTGCTGTTTTGTGGTAGCTGCCTGCATGAATGTTTTTATCACACGACGTACAATAAATGTGAGGAAGCATACCCCTTACTGGAAAGAGATTTAGTTGTTGTGAAGTAAGAGCTTGCACACCGGCAGTTAGTGAAGAGTGCCTAATGAATTTAAATAATTTTCCAAGTTTCTTTTTGACTTTTAAAACAGAGACAGTTTGACTTGCTGGATTTTTTTTTTTCCTGTTACGGACAATAGAACACAAGCTTCAATTCACAACAAAAAGTTTAAGGAGGACTTTTGATCCAGTTAAAAATACAGGTGTTTTAAAAACATTTTATTTCAGCAGGTAAAATGCACAGATTTAAGTGCTATCTTGTACTTACTGAAGTGACTGTAGGTCTTTTAGATGCACCCAGCACTTACGCAAGTTTTGCAGCCTATTCCACTGTGCTGGAAATAAACTGGAGTAGCTAATACAAACTAGATTAGGCTGCATATTCATAGTGGTCTTCATTCCAATATTTTCCATTATTTTCAGAACAACGTCCAGATGAGGCTCCTTGAAAAAGAAACATCTGTGCTTTTTGGGGGAGTTTTGAGTTGGGCGAGGGTTTGAGATACTGAAAAGGTATAGATGAAAAGGCAATAAATATGTCTGCTTACCTCTATCCTCAAGAACATCAGGTCATTCTTGTTGGATAAGTTATTGGAGGTCTTATAATGCATGGGAAAGAGTAAATGCACTGCAAGAGTTACATTTTAAAGCCTTGATTCATTAATTTGCCACTCTTGGAACATGACTATAACACTTGTAAAGTTTTGAGGGTTTTTTCAACCTGCTTTAGATTGAATTAAGTGATTGGGGTGGTGGGGACACAAGAATTTGTTTTTCAGTCGGTGAAAATTCTAAGTTATTTCTCTGAAGACAGCCAAAACCATTAAAGAAGAGTCACAGCCATCTTTCCAATTTGCTGTTTTTTCAGAGAATAAAGCAAAAGAAAGAGTTTTGAGGGTGAAAGAAGATGGCTGTGCATAGCATAAAGAAGCACTTCATCAAGAAGCACTTGTGCCCTCCTCCCTCCACCCCCCCAAGCACATTAATTTTGGATTTTACAGGATAGATTAATTTTTGTTTAAGTATAACCCCTGATAATCCAGAAAATTTTGTAAGCAAGCAGGACCTTTTTCTTTATAGATGAACAAACAGGCAAAAAGCATGATTTGTTCAAGGTAATAGAAGGAATCTCTTAGGACTGGATAGAAGACTCTTGAAGGGGTGACGTCTGAAACACTACACGCACATTACTAGGCAACACCCTTCAGTAAAAAAGCATTATACTTGACTTTACTTTTGAAAAGATGATAGAAGATCTGAAGAGCCTACTTGATTGTTCCCTGAGATGAGAAAATCAATTCCTTACAGCATCAAAGGAAAAGATATATAGAGTGCTAGAACCTTGATGAAGAATATAGGGCTGAGGATTAAGAAAAAATATTCTTTGACTGTTCTTGAAAAATATTTTACTGACTTTCAGTTCTGTATGGTTGACTCCTGGTTGCAAGATAAAGACTTCCAAAGTGCGTGACCCACCAGTATTCTACCCTGTCAGTGAGCCAAACTGTTTTTGGTGTAGATCCTTTTCTGGTCCCCTTACTTTAAATAAAGAAGAAAATCCAGTTTTCATAAAAGCCAAGATCAGTTCTGGATATATTTCTACATAAGACAGATTAAGTTCCCAGATTCTTAGGAAGATCAAAACTGAATTTAATTTTAAGGACCTTGATCAATATGCAGATAAAGGCCGTATTTCATATCACAAGCAGGATGAGGTATTGGCTAATAAGGAGAGGATTTCCTTTACAGAAAATGTATGAAGAAAACAGCTTCATGTATTTGCATGCAGAAGCAAATGGAGCGAAGACAGGCTATTGTCAATTGTTGTTGGATATAGAAAATAGACTTGCTGGATACAGAAAACAGACTTGAGATAAATTCTTTTCTTTCTTCTGGGACAGTCTACAAAAGGAAGAAACGTGGTGTTCCTTGTCCATGCTAAAGACAAACCTGTTTCTCTTCTCTATAGTAGAGGAGAGTAGTTTTCCTTATTTGGGAGAATTTCTTAAAGCTTCAATATGTCTGTCTTTTGAATTTATTTCTTGTGTCTGTGTCATGTGCAAAGTGTTCACAATAATTCCATTTTTCTATATTAGATGCTAAAGATTTATTATTTGGCACTTTGCCCTGTCACATAAAAGAATGTGTATCTGAACTCTCAGACAATATTTGAAACTGGTAGCAATTGTTATGAATAATTCCTAGGCAATTTGCATTCCCTAAGAGATTTCCCTTTAGAATCCTTTGACTGTTTGCATTCAAAAGAAAAACAAAATCCCAAATTCACATCTGCAACAGTAATTCCTTCCTTACAACCTCATCTTTAGTTTGTAGCTATTCAGCTATAATTTCCCTCAAATAGTAAGTAGAAGCAAATAAAAGATTTTTGGTGAATGTTTTATTTATAAATGTTGAGGGTAAGCTAACATCCACTGAACAGATGAGAAAAAGAAAAGAGGAGCAAATTCGTGCTGTAAGGGGACTTTTCACAGTATATTTATTCAGTCAGCACAGGATCAGACAAGGCTATGAAGATTTCTCAAAGGTGGAATCATTAAGTTTTCATTAATAAGTTGTAAACCAGTGCTCTTCGTTGCTCTTGCTTTTTTCACTAGAGAGTATTTTTCACTTCCCATCCAACAATAGCAACTAAATGTATATTTCTATTTTTATGCTTAGATGTTTTTTCTCACAGTGTTAGCCACTGATGAATGTGTAGAATATGGAGTTGGGATTTAAAGTTTGTGAAAACATTGAGATGTATTAGATCTAATGCTGTTCCTATTTTTATTGATGAATCTTTACTGCCATCTAATAGAGAAGATTTTAAGTCTGTATTTTTCTTGAGGTTCATGAATGAAATGAGACACTTTTCTCTCCTATAGTCTGCCAGAGCCTCTTGTGATCTTGCAGGTACTCTGTTAGGAAAACTTTAAGGGCATCTGAGGTCCATTATGAAAGATTGTGGAGGAACTCTGCCAACCTCTTGTTCTTTCTTTCTATTTTGATGTACCCTTCAACTCAGTGAGTGCTAGTTTTGTAATTTGCCAGCACTCTGGAGAGCTCTGGCAACAAACATCTTATTTGTATATAAAGAAGTACTGTGTCACAAGGAAATCATACTTTTTTTTCATAGAATCAAAGAATAATTCTCTTGGAAGAGAAGTCATATGGTCATCTGGTCAAGCCTGCTTTGCAAAGCAGGTTCAGCCCCAGGTTGCTCAGAGATTTGTACAGTTATGTTTAGAAAACTTCCAAGGATAAAAACCTGTACAGCATAAGCTCTCTAGGCAAGCTTATCCAATTTTTCTTACAGTGTTGTGGTTTTGAAATCCATTCTCGGTCCTGGAAGCCAAAGACACCAAAGATGTTCTTCTGAGCTACCAAAAAGTCTCTGCAGAGGTGTGAAAATATTGTGTGAAGAGTGTCTAGAAAAGAAAGGAGTCAAGCATGTCACTGAGTCTGTAGCATCATCTCCTACCTTCAGACAGAAAAAAAAAAATGGGAGAAGCTTAAGACAATGGGTGATTGCCTGGAAAAAACTCCACTGTCCAGTGTCAGACTTTTTTCTGGTGTTGGCTCTTCTTGCAAAGAAAGAACAGAGGGACTGATCTGTTTTAAGCTGATTTCTGCATCTTACAGCAGAAAATTGGCATTGTCTGTAATTTGGGCCACTCTTCTTTGTCATGATCCAGTCACTTACTGTTTCATTCTGACCATTATCCATGTCTGGGAGTGAAAAGGGCATGTTGACGGCATTTGTACATTTTCATGGTAATTTACAATTACTTCTGGAACAATTTAATTATTTTGAGACCCCATATCACCCCAAATTCAGATGCTGAATGTGGCTTCTTCTTGCCACTGGAGCTGACAGGCCAGAAGTAACAACGGGAGACTTTCTCCCACCTGGAAATTACATGGAATATTCCTCCGAGTGGCAATAGATCAGATCTCTAGCAGATTTCCTCAGAAGGTGAAATGCATTTGAATAAGCTGGTGAGTTGTGTTTTCTGCCAGTACAGACTGCCGTACAGTCTTCTACTAGAGTAAGGTTAAACTGACCTGTTCCTTCACAGCAAACCAATGCTGTGATGTTTCTTAGAGCTATTGTTCCAGACTTTCAACAAAATGATTTCATTGCATACATTAGACTGCTCATAATTTCAACTGAGAGAAATGGCTTGAACTCTGGATGCTTATAAGTGGACTTTGTTATGTGGGGTAGCCTAGAGGTTCAAGGGGCTGTGCCCTCAATTGATTTGGACTTCTCTGAGGAAGAAGGGCTGTCTGTCATATTTCCAGTGTGAAATTCTTACAGTGAAACAATATATGACTGCCCCAAAGATGGAGCTTTTTCCATCCAGTTTTCCAGTTTTAGTGCTTTCTAGCTGCATAAAGACTGGAAAACTTGGATAACAATAATAGCAATTTGTGATGCTTTTGCTGAATTCTATGCTGTCTTTATTATACACTTTTTCCAATAATTTAAAATTTTCTACTGAGGATCTCTCTCTCAAGACCCTATTTAAAAATACTTTTTTTGGCCCATTAAAGATAACTTTGCAGCAACCATGCTTATGTTGGGTTGTGTAAACATGGGTCTTTGTTTTCATTCCCAAACAACCTGACATTGAACTTGTCCTGATTTCCAAAGCTAAAGGGAAAGTCACTTGCTATCTTTCACAACTCTTCTCTTTTGGATATGCCAGCTTTCTGCAGTGGAAAAGGATCAGTGCAACAAAATCTCTGTTTTGAGGATTTCAAAATTTCCTGAAATGATGAGGGAAATTCTCCTTGGTTACTGTGTTGAGAAGTTTATTAATTATTTGTTTCTGTTATCTTCAGACCCTTTGTTTCAAAGGCCATTCAGAGTATTGAATTATCGAATTATCTCCAAATGATTAGAGCACTTAGCATGTACTTCCCAGTGCACAGTTACATGCTTCAGGCAATTGGTATTTTTATTTGAAAATCTGTGAACTGTTGTAGGAGTTTCCTGTCTCTCTGGTTTAGCAAATTATGAATGTGGTGTGGTCTGATTTCTCTATCTTCTCTTGTCTTTGCATGAACAGAAGATGCAAGACTTCCATCCCTGATTTTATTGTTGTCATCTATGCTTCCCCCCTGACAATTTTTCCTTAGAATGCTTTTTCTAGATGCTTTCTCCACGTACTGGCATGTGGCTTTCTTTTGGACATCAAGGAATTACTTTATGCTTGGGGGGTCGTTTTGATCTTAAAAGATGGAGACAAAAGCCCTTGTGTGAACTGGTTATTTGTTTTTTAGGTCCACATGATTTTTCCTGTTACTTACCTAATGCCAGAAGTGATCTTGTCCACAGAAGCCAAAGGGCTATAACTCTGAGCTTTTTAGCTAGACTGCTTCTAAAGGAAGATACATGGTCCTCAGCCTGGCTTTTTAGGCCAATTAAATCTGAGTGTTTTATTCTAGGTTGTAAACCTCCTCGCTCAAATCCATGCATTTCACAATAACCCTATGTGGTTCTCTGTGTGGAGCTTGGGTCAGTGTAGATTAACCTGAAATAGTAGGTTGAGGCTTATTTCAGCCGCTCCTCTGTTAGAGTTCACTATCGCAGATATTTACAGGAGATATTCTAACCTGAATGGAGAATCCTTGACAACGCTGTTGCATGCATCCAGGTGCTTCTTAAAATCTCTCGATGCTGGCCAGATCTTTGCAACAGCTCTTGTCTGTTTAATGAAATTTGGAACTGTTTACTGTGTATTTATGAACACCATAAGCCAGATGAAGCATTCCTCTCAAGTGTGACTGAATGTGTTCTTACCTTGTCATTGGATGTTTCTCTTAATTTACTATCCTTGTGTTCTTTGCTGCATTTGTGTCTTTTCTATTTTTCTTTTCCAGAATACAACACATTTTCAAATGCATTGAAGAGATGCCGTAGCCAAAAGAAGAACTCTGTGTTCAGTCAGCGAACAGATGAAGCATCCGCTGCTCAGTATTTTCAGGTGATGAAACTTCAGTGCCAGTTTGTGAAATCTAAGTTATTGTTGTTTTCTTGACCTTTGTCACCAGGTCAGTTAGAGAGCTTAGGTTTATTTAGAGGGTGGTCAGGACATTGGTAATTTAAGTACCAAGTAATTTAAGGTAAGATTGATAGAAGATGGGCTTTATCTTTTTTCTGTTTTTCCTCTCCTCCTTTCCTTTTAGTTTTATGGCTGTCTGTCTCAACAACAGAATATGATGCAGGATTTTGTGAGGACAGCCACTTATCACAGAGCTGTCCTACAGAACCACATAGATTTTACAGACAAGGTAAGCTCTGTTAAGAGTCTTAAATGTTCCAGCATGCTGCTTAGGCTCTAAAATTCAACTTGCCCTGTAGAGCAACACTGATCAGACTGGAGTCTTTTCTCACCTGGGACTTTGTGCATGAATATACTAATTCATGTGTGCTTTATATTATTAATGTTATTGTCAAGCACATGAATGACAACACATGATGGTGGTGGTACATCCTCAGGATGAATGGTGCCAAACATGGATCCAAACATGACCTACAAATTCCTCTGCTGTCTTCTGTGGACAATCTGGGAACCTACACGTGTATGTTTCTTGATATTTTGGGCTGTTAACATTCCCATTTGACATCTTGGAGCTCACATACAACATTAGTTTCCTTATCTTAACTGTTGACTGTGTATTTGCTATTGTGCCATATAGTCTCTTGCAAATACCTGCAAAGACATTCTAGTTTATGTCTCTTTCATGGAGGTCTACACTGAATGTTTTTGCACCCCACAGTCATTACAAACTGAGTAAGCACATAAGTGGCTGCTGTGACTCCATTTGTACAAAGCAAAGATTTGGAAACAATGCAGGAACTTACAACTTCAGATGCCAAACTCATCTCTAAAATATGTATATAGATCTTGAAGACTACTGTAATGAATATAACAATGATGATTACTTCTTTATCTAGTCCTCTGCCTCTCATTGTCCAAACCAGGTACTTCAGCAAAAGACAAAAGAAAACTTACAGTGGGGAGATGTAGGATAATCTGCCTCCCAGCCACATACTAAGTCGTTTTCTAATTTCATTTTTTTAGGCTCCTTGAAAGGCAAAGCATAGGACTAGTATATTTTACAGTGTATTTTCACTTTTTTTGTCTATTGCAAGTGGTCACACTAACTAGAGACTTTCTGACCTTCTCCAGGACCAGTGCCCATGCACACTCTTCTCTGATTCCACCCTTAATACAGCAACAAATTCCATAATATAATCACATGTTATGCGGAAAAGTATCTCCTTTAGTAAGATTTTTAATTTATCAGCTTTCTATTTCTGTCATTTTTCTCTTATGTTGTGCGGCAAAGGAGAATTGAAGTTCTAATTTCTTTATATCATTCCTCCATTGCACCAATTTTTGTTATCTCTTCTTATGTAGTCTTGCTTCTGAGGTCAGTGTTCTCAGTCCTTTCTGTCTTTTTCTGTATGAAGAAATTGCACATGCCCTGTTATCATTGTTTCCCTCTTTCTCAGTGTCAGCATTAATTCTGCAGCACCTGTTTTGAGAAGGATTGGCAGGAGTTATGCGTGGTAGTGTAGACAATGCCATACAATTTATTTATATTGCAGAAGTCCAACTTCCTAGTTATTCTTTACTGTACTTCTCATAAATCTTGACTTTTTTTCCTGGGACTGCATCTGTCCATTGAACATTGATCTTCACCAAACAATTCATAATAGTGCCTATGCTTTTTGTTGTTGTTGTTGGTGGTGATGATGATGCATTTAGAACTTGGATGGTATATGAACAGTTCATATTTTCCACAAAGTTATATTAATCAGCACTGAGTTTAATTTATCTGTGCATTTTCCGGGGGCCTACCTTCACTAGCTCTCTCTGCTTTTTAATCACTGGATGTTGTTGTGTCATCTGCATATCTTCCTATGACACTGCTCAGCTCTCTTAATAAAATAATAAAAAACAGCAAAAAATATTAGACTACATGTGACCTTCTGTAAGCAAATAGACAGTTTGTAAGCAGCAGCCTAGCAGCCTAGCAGGAATGTTTTCTAGGTCTCAGAATGTCAGCTGAGATCATGTGAGCTCTGTTTATGATGTTTGGGTAGCAGACTGCAAACAAAAACAATAGAGAAAATGAAACTGCAATTATTATTTTTTTTTACCTTGTCCTTTTTTTGTCTTCCCTCCTTTTCCCTTCTTTTCTCTCATCTTCCTGTGTGCACTTTCTTTTAAAAGGAGTCTCTGACTTCAACTCACACCAGCACAAATGGCTTTACTACATCACAGAAAAGAGTCTTTAATAACATATAAGCAAATACCGAACAAAACATTTCCCTTTAAATGTGTAGCATATTTATGGTCAAAATGAGGAGAGTTCTAAGTGTGAAATTTATCTGAATTGTTTTAAGATCATTATGTTTTAACTATTAATTAAGTTTAGTAATAAATTCAAGTGCAGCTGGAATTTTTCTTTGTGATGCAACTTAGGTAAACTGTGCTTCTTTAAAAACTACACTTAACTATTTACTTCCATAGAAGTGAAACAAACCTTTATAGAAATTAAACAAATAGATTTCAGTCTCTGTAATTTCTTTCAGGCCTGAGACAATCCTCCTCTCCTATTTAATTCAGTAAGGTTAGTAAACTAGTGGTTTGCACAGGGCTGCTCCAGTTTGCTATAGGCATCAGAATCAAACCCCAAAGCATGTGGTATTGGATGATACCAGCTGGGTAAGTGGAGCTACTATATCATAAATTGATTACATTTTGTATTGGAATATGTAACTTGAATATATGGTGAAAGAAACAGCAGAGAGAGGATTTTATTTGCCATTGGCTTCTTTCCCAATAGGATGCTCCCATGTTATAATGCAAAAGGCAGATTTATCTCTGTAGGTAACCTATCCATTCCATTTTTGTGCCTGCAGTAAGGAATTCAGGTTTTGCATACTCTCTGCCTCTGTAGGAAGTCTTGCTGCTGTGCAGTAGTACAGCTTGCTTGCTTTTCCTCTTGGTTTATTTATTTTCCCAGCTGTTGGAGGTGCCTTGGCTTCTCTTCAGCATATCTAATATTAAGACTGTTACAGGCTGGGTGTTGTTGGCCACCCACCTAGAAAATGATCTCTCTTTTTCCTGATTCTGTTGAGAAATGGCAATTTTCAGAATAAATGTAGCTGAAAAAATTGAACTACCTACATTGTGGCAAAATGCTTTCCCATGAGGACCTGAGAAACCCATTGTGCTGAGACTTCATCTGTTGGAAATACGGCAACTATATTTATCCTACATCCAGAAACTATAAGGCGGGCAGAAACATTTAATGATGGCAGTGAGGAGATAAAAAAAGCAAAAAAGACATAATTATTTTAATAACTCCATTACTGGAAAAAGTTTTATTCAATTGCTATTTGTCTTATTGTTTCCTACCTACTCTGCATCCCCCAAATACATTTCTTTACCTTTGTTGCCTCCTTCCCTAAATTCTGTAGTGATTTATTATACAAATGTTTTGCCTATAGTGAAGGGATATCTAGTGATAAAGTATTCTTTTTTTCTTATTCTAGGCTTTGTTTATTTTTGAAAAAAATATCTGTATGAGAAAGTGCAACAGGTTATCTGAGTTATGCTGGACAAAATTAATTCTGGACCCTTTGAGAGGGTTCTTGGTGATAAATTCAAACACTGTCTGTTAGAGGTAAGCTACTTTAGGACAAACTGGGAATAGTGCTTGGATTGACCATTTATGTCTATTGAAGCTTAAAAGAATAAGGAGAACTCATTCAGAATCTAATGAATCTGAGGCTGGGTTCTTCACATTAATATGGTAATTCTTACCAGCATATACTCCTTTATATTTCTCTTAGAAGGAATCGCCTTAGAGCTTTCACTAATTTTTTAGTAAAACTTTGTCTTAGATTTTGAATTGCTATAGAGCCAAAAGGGGGAGTTCAAAGTGTTGTAATTAGTTATACTAAAAAAAAAGGCTCATAACTAAATTTTACAGTAGCAGTGTCTAATGCTGTTTCAAACTGAGTAAAGGCTGACACATTTCTACTTCTTTTGAAAATAAGTCTTAGGTTCTGAGCCTTTTGAATTTTTTTTTTATTTGTAGTCTATTTATGAATAGTTTACTTAAAAGCAAAGCAACTAGAATTAGAACATCTCCAATGATCCTGGATGAAGGATCACATAAATTAACCATTCACATTGTGCAGTCAGACACATGCTAAAAAAAAAAAAAAGGAGGAATATTTTCTATATATAATCTTGCTGATATATAGTAATTTTGAATGATAAATGTCATTTTTATGACATTTTTTGCTTTTAGGTTTATGTGTTCAGCCTGTTGTTGCTCTTCCTTGTTTGACCTCTGCCCCCTACCCCTTTTATTCAAAAGTGCTTTTCAGGACTCTAATTGTGCAACTACTCAAGCATACAAGCATATTTGCACATGTGAGTAATTCCCATTAAATTCACATTAGGAAAGCTATTAATCTGTGTAGGTGAAAGCAGGAGCAGTACTGAACAGTGGTCAGGAGGGTAGGGTATAGGTTATTCCTGACTCTGATTTCTGATAATTGCTGAAGTAGCTGCATTCACATTTCAAAATAAATACTGAAGCACATACAATCTACCACCTTTCCTCTCAGTATGCATGACATCATCATCACCCAACTATCTGTCTATTATTTATTTTAAAATTCTACTTTTCAGAAAGAAGCATACTAGTACCATGTATTGTTATTTCACAGCACTTTGTCGTAATGACTGCTCTTACAGCTCTGTTAGGATGCTCTTCCTATCTAGAGGGAGCAAAGCTTTCTGTAGGAGATGCCAGTGGTAACAGCAATGCCACTTGGGGAGTAAGGTATGCTATTGCAAGTTCATTGGATTAAAGTAATTTAGGTCAGAAAGAACCTCTGGACATCTCTAGTCCAAACCTTTACTGAAAGCAGGACCAACTAGACCAGGTTGCTTAAGGTCTGTTCCAGTTACATTTTGAATGGATCCAAGGATGGAGATGCCACAGATTCTGTAGACAACCTGTTCCAGTGTCTGACAACCCTCATGGTGAAAAAGTTTTACTATATCTGTTGGAATTTCTTGTCTAATGATTTGTGTCTGTTGCCTCTTGTCCTATCACTGTGTGTCTCTTTCAAGAAGTGTCTGACTCCATTTTCTCTGAACTCCCATTAGGCAGATGAAGACAGCAGTAAGCTCTCCTGTTAGCTTGCCTCCTCTTGTTAAAACTAGACAAACCGACTTCTCTCAAGCCTCTCTTCATATGTCATGTCCTCCAGCCCCTAATTTTCTTGGTGGACCTCCATGGGACTTGCTGCAATATGTCAGTGTCTGTCTTGTGCTGGGGAGATCAAAACTGGACAGTTCCCCAAATGTCGTCTTAAAAATGGCTTTTCCGTGACCTCTGCTGGTTGCACTCTTGCTAATACAGCCCAGTATGCAGTTGGCCTTCTTGACTGCAAGGGCTGACTCGTATTCAGCTTGTTGTCCAGCTGGAGGACCCTTAGGTCTCCTTTGTTACAAAGCTGCTTTCTAGCAGTCATCCCCTCACTAGAGGCTGGGAATGTTTGTTAGCTGGAGATTCAGTAGAACATCTCCCCTGCTCAGCTTATTGATCGCTGCTATCAGGAAATTATCAAGAGACTCCAGAAATCCCCTGGATTGGTTGTGCCCCACCATACCACCCTTCCAGTAGGAATTGGGGTGGTTGAACTTCCTGATAAGTAATAAGGCCTATGATCATGAGGCTTCTTCCAGAAGGCATCGTTTCCCTCCTCTTCTTGATCAAGTGGTCTATAACAGATGCCTACCTCAATAATATCTGTATCCCTACCCTGTGTCTTCTCATCCCTACCCATAAGCTCTCAGCTAGCTCATTGCCTATTCCCAAAGCTCCAAGCACTTGAGTCATTCTTTGCATAGAGTACAACCCCTCCTCCTGACCTTCCCAGCCTATCCTTTCTGACAGCCTGTAGCCATCCATCGCAGCATTAGCTGTGCAAGCTATCCCACCATGTCTCTGTAATCCCTATGAGATGAAAGCTGTGCATTTATGCATGGACTTCAGATTCCTCATGTTTGTTTCCCATGCTATGTGTGGATGTGTATATGTATCTCAGATGGCTCCCCTGTTGTGCTGCTTTTACAAGGGGTGCATTGTGCTATCTCCTGAACACTTCCCCTCATGCCTTCTCTTCAGGCTACAATGACCTCCAACAACATGTACGTAGTTTTTTCAGCCCTCCTTGTTAGGTTGGAAAACTGATGGCAAAGATACTCTCGCCCTGCTTTTTTAGATGATCTTGTCTCTCCCCAGCAGTCTTCATTCCTCAAGAAGGTACTGCACTCATAAAAGCTGAATTTCTGTCTGATACCAGCTGCACAGCCAGGTGTTGACACTCAGGGCTTTTGCCTCTAGAAAGCGTCTGTGAAGATCCCAACTATCTCCTGTTCAGCCTCCCCAATGGTACACAGTCTGCTGCTCTCCACCCATTGCTTCATACCTGGTGGCTCTCCCCAGCCAGAGCCCATGTCCCCCACAGGTCACCATCAATCCCAGCCTCAGGGAGAGTCATCAGCCATTCCATGCAGCCCAGCACGCATGCAGCAACATCATCCCTTACAAGTTCTGTCCTGGATCAAGGTCTGTGGTGTGCCAAGGGCTGTTGATCTAGCAAGTCTTACAGGGCATGCCTATGCCTTGTTGTGCAGCCTCTAGCAATTCCCACACTGTGTCACATAAGATTTCTGAGCCCCTTTTCCCCTTGCTTCACTAATCACTGGACAAATGCTACCTCTGTTTCAGCTTCTTCAGTGTGCTGTGCTCATTTGTGTCTTCATTAGAGTCTTAATGTGGGTCAGGAGTGAGCTTCTGAAGTGAATTTCTGTCATGGCCACTCAGGGTGCTTCAGTTCACATTGTAGAGTGGTCTCAGAGTAAGCAAGCTGGATTAATTTTGGATGAAACTGAACTGGACTAAGCTAGAAGAAAAATCAGACTAGAGTTAGTCTTAGTAAATCATCCAGAAAAAAAAATGTTCCAATACAGCTGTACCACCTGCTGATGTAGACATAGGTATAGTGTAAGAAATGGCATCAGAATTAGGTCTGGTGCAAAAAGTCACACTTCTCCATTGGATGTTTTATGCTGAACTTGAGCAGTTGACTCTTCCTTATACTTTCCACATATGCAGAGAGAAAGCGTTATTGTATTTGTGGTTCCCATTGGGTATTGAGAAATAGCCTACCAAACCTTCTGTCAGACCTATGGTTGAATGAAATTGGCCTTGACTTGTCATTGTCTCCCTCCCTACTTATGTAACCAATACTTACTGTCACTTGCTGTTCTGAAAAGCTGGTTCTTCTGGGCATAGGAGCATATTCTAACACCTGCCAAAGCATAGAAACAAAACTGGATCTGTAACAGCCTGTCATCTGTGATATAAAAAATGAGCTTAATAAAATCTTTCAGTAGGAAAGAAAATTATTAAAGGCAAGGTTCTGGCTTCTACACCAAACTTGAGACTCTGTCCAATATCAGAAGCAATGTTAATTTATTTTGCAGTGGAGTACTTCTGTAACACAGATTCATATTATCTACAACAGATTCAGGCCATGTGTGTTAGACTGCATGCTTTAATACTTAAACTAAATGTCACGTAGAGTAACTTTTAGGGTGTAGAATGTGCCCTTCATTCTAAGAGATTATTTTTCTGTCAAAACTATTCTGTTTGAATATACAAAATTTTCTTTGTGTTTTTAAAGGCTGGTAAGCAGTGTGCATCATATGGGAATTTGGGGCAAATAAGCGATAAAGAACAGGGGTAGCTGGTGGTATACTAAGCTGCAGTATTACTCTGAATCTATATTATGTTTAAGCTTCTCTGCTCTTGACTCTTGAGATTGAGTCAGGGCTGTAGCTCGGTTTCATGATTGAAGTGCTTTGAAATCTTAGGAGGTTCCAGTTCCAGGTGGTTTGAATCACCTAACAGGCTTGTGAATTTCATATCTTGGATCAAAAATTAATGACCATTTCAGTCACAGGGACAGGAAAACTGTCGCTCCTTGTTTTCAGTCAAGCACAAACCGGTAGGAGGAACCCGAACAGTGAGCTGTTCTGTGAAATTTTTCTCAAAGCTGGTATTAAAATTTTTGGGGAAGCAAGGTATTGGTATTAGCCTAATTCTGTCAGGCAGTATAAAAGTGGGCTTTGCGTCAAAGATCACATCAGTCACATCATCTTAACCATTTCTCCAGCAGTTAGCCTCTCTTTCCATGTAGTTATGCCTCTGCATCAGTGTTAGGTGACCTGTACAACTGCATGAAGCTAGGAACTAGAGTCTCATCTGGACTGTTGCAGCAGTTGCTGCCTTTGCATTACACTGTATGTTGAAACAAGAATTTTGACCCTTCGAAACATTTCAGTCAACATTTTGGCTTGCAACAAGTGAGCCACCTGATTGATGGAGAAAATGAGGCATTAGGATTTATGTTTAACTGAGGGCCCTTGAGAGACACCACATCAAGCAGTGCAATTAAAGGTCTAATACCAACGTCAGCAAGTAGAACCAATATTTGAACAAAGATATATACTTCGGTTTTATCCAAGATACTTCACATCACAGAGTGATTTTTCATTCAGAAAGACACGATTCTGTAGTCCTTCAAAGAATTATTATTGTCATGTCTTCCCTCCCTCCCCAGTGTATTCAGACTAGGCTTGTTTTTCAAATTTTTCTCCTAAAGAAACTTAGTTACAAAAATCTATTTCCTCCAAACCATAACCATGTATTTACACATGAAAATAATCTACAGTCTTTTAAAAATATGCTGTTGCTGCTAAAATAAAGATTAAGGGCATTAAAACTCTTCACTAACAAGCATTTTCACTTTTTCAAGTGAAATTAGTAAAATTTTTGCATAATGCCAGGCTTACTAAATGCAGGGTATAGCTATGAAAATTCAGTTACTTAAAAGAGGTGTCAGGAAGTGACTTTTTGATTATTTTGTTTCTTTTGATCTGCCTTCTGTTTTCAAGGTGGTCCTAGATGTTGGCTGTGGATCAGGAATCCTTTCATTTTTTGCAGTGCAGGCTGGAGCTAGAAAAGTCTATGCAGTTGAAGCCAGTTCAATGGCAAAATATGCAGAGGTAAGTGTTTTTCACCTGAGCCAAGTGTTAGAATGGTGTAGACTGAAAAAGTTAAGAGATCAAGAACTGTGCCTCAAAAAGGCTAATGCTGAAGGCTTCAGTGTGATTTTTCTAAGAAGTCAGGTCTCTAATAGGCAACACTTTTTGGAAGGTAGTTTTTGAAGGTGTTCTGAATGTTCTAATGTGTCAAATAAATAAACCATATGATTGTTGTTTGTGTGAAAAACGGTGAACAGTCATAACTGTGATAAAATTTTTTACTTTCCCAAGGGAAAAAAAATAAACTAGATGTTGTTTTCATCGGTTCTGTGCAAAAACATTCGGGTATTTTTTTCCTGAAACTCTTGGACATCTGTGTGATCAGACAGTTGAGTTAGTTTCCTGCTAAGTGTGGTAAGTTCGGTCTTTCAACCTTCTTACAAAACTGTGTTCTTAGTGTTTAAAAAGGACATGTCCGAAGAATGCATTTAGTTTTAACAGATATTTTTCAGGCATTGTTTTTACTAAGCATTCTAATATGATTTAAAAAAAAATTAAGCACTCAAAGTGGTATTGGTAACTAAATGCCTTAGGAGAAGTTCACTTCCTAAAAAGTACTAATCCTAAATAGCAGCAACAGCAAAAATCTCCATGTTTTTTCTCACAGTCTCTGCTTATTTAGGTGAACATCAGAATGTGTGGGGGGAAGTGTGAGCATTATCGTTACAAATTTTGTCAATACTGATCACCTCTAGCTGAGTTTTAAAAATAGTTTTAACATGGAAGAGGGTGGAAAATGGTGAAGTGGAGGATTTTTTTTCCCATACCTAGAAACAGTTTGCAGTATCTAGATGTTAATTTTTCTTTCTGCTTTACTGATCTACAGTATAAATGTTGATGAGCAACATTAGGAGTCCATAGTTCCTCTAAGTCCACACAATGAGCATGCAGCAGTTCAGTGAAAGTTCCTCCTGTATGTCTTGATGCAGCAATCCAGCCTTGCTCTTGGTGAAGGCTGGCAAACACCAATTGTCAAATCTAACATTGTGAGGGAAATGCATGGCTGTTGGAAATTGAGACAATCTGTTTAGGTCTTAAACAAGAAAATGTGGATATTAGACATTTTTATTTCTCTCCAGAAATAAGTCGTTATTAATGTATAAATTCTTTGTATTTTTCATTCCAGCTTAAATACAGGACTCCATAATCTCCCCATATACATTTTGCATTAACTTATGTATTGAGGAAAAGTGTTTTTTCATACAATCATTTTCTACTTCTGCCTTATTTGTGTTGCTATTGACAAATGTTTCCTTATTATGTGTGTGTTACTTTTGGAATTGGTGAGGATGTACTAACCTAACTGAGCATGTATGTTCTGAAAGAACATTTCTATTTTCTTATTATAATTTGAATAATTAAAAAGATTCTTTGTAATTAAAGGGAACTTTTTTCTGATGTCTGTCATTTTGTCAGACCTATCAAAAGCATTAAAAATGTTAATATATGGAAGGTATCTCTTAGAGGGAAGGGTGGAGGGTGGTCCTTATTTCACACAGGATTTTGTAAACACATACGATTTTATATGAAACAATATCTTTGTTTCATGATAGACAGAAGTTTTATTTATGAAAGCATGATAAAAAGAGCAAAAGAGAACTTGCTTTTCCTAGTAGTAGTATAATGTGTAGTAGTGAGTATAATGTATATGTTTTTGGTCACAGCTTTGAACTTGACTCCAGTCAGAAGTAAGCAAAATCACTAGTTGTGAAACTGCACATGCTGCATCTGTAGTGTATCAAATATTGTGTATTTTTTGATGCAATGTAGACGTGAGTAAGATGTCTGGCAACTTATTGGTAGAGAAATAGCATTAATGCATTGATTTTAGAAATTGAATTGCTTTTCTTCTAGGGTGTATCAAATGCTAAACTGCTTAAAACTATGATAAAGAGGAGTAAAGAACCTTTGATTGATAAAGAGAAGTAAAGAACCTTAAGCAGCTCCCAGCGCAAGAAAGACACGGACCTGTTGGAGCGGTTCCAGAGGAGGGCCACAAAAATGACCAGAGGGCTGGAACACCTCTCCTATGAGGAAAGGCTGAGAGAGTTGGGATTGTTCAGCCTGGAGAAGAAAAGGCTCTGGAGAGACCTTACAGTGGCCTTTCAATACTTAAAGGGGGCTTAGAAGAAAGATGACGACAGACTTTTTATCAGGGCCTGTAGTAACAGGACAAAGAGCAATGGTTTTAAACTGAAAATAGGATATGCATCTGTGTGTAGATATATAGAGGCCTTGAAAAGGTTGTTCTTTTCCTTAATAACATGCTGTATTGAACATAAAATTTTAGGTCCATTTCTTCTGTTCATTAAATGTTTTTCTCCGAGGTTCACTATGCACATAGAAGTGGATAAATCTCTAGTAACCTGGCTCTAAGTACTGGCCCATTTGAATGCATTTATGTGAATACAGTGCTATGCTTCATTTATGCTTAGAAATTACTCACCACAAACTTTTCAGCTCCTGAGTTGCTTTGTCCTTTCATGACTATGTAACTCACTCCAGAACAATATTTTTAAAAATTTGGAGAATTATGAAGACCCTTTCTTTGTAATCTTCTGTATTGAATTAAAATATCCACCTTTTCCTGGTAGATATTTTTTCTTGTGGATATTGATTACAGTTATCTCTTACAGAACAACAGTACTTGTACTGTCACTTGCTGATTCCACACAATGCATTTCTTTGAGTTTGCTCCAGTGAGTCCCAGTCTTTAGAAGTTTTGGTGTAGCAGAGAAAAATATGTTACCTTTCTATTTTATTCTGATTAACAGACTGAGGTAGTTGGTTTACACTATAGGGGGTTTAATGCTAATTAAAGATCTCTGCTATAAATTCTGCTAATCAAAGGAGTCAACACTTTCTGTGTGCTTTTGTTTTTCCTCCAGCTGTTAGTGAGAAGTAACAACCTTTCTGACAAGATCACAGTTCTGTTTGGAAAAATTGAGGAGATCTCCCTGCCTGAGAGTGTTGATGTGGTAATTTCTGAACCGATGGGTTATATGCTGTTCAATGAAAGGATGTTGGAAAGTTACCTCCATTCCAAAAAATGGTTGAAGTCAAATGGTGAGTGTGTCACCACAGTTACCCCCTGCATAGAGAAAGGAAGATAAAAAGCTTCTGAAAGAAGAAAAAAAGACTTAAACTGGTAGTCCAGGATTGTCTGGTTTTATACCCTCGTTCTAGCTCTACCACCAACATCTAGGGGGCCCAGGGAATTAATATGATGATGCAACCACCATTGCTATTGTACTATGCTGTGACTTCTTGCTGTTTCACAGTGGAAATAGCTTTTGAGTATGCTGCTGTTGCACTGCTGAGTTCTGTGTTTTAATCTTAACCTGCTGTTATATACACTATGACTGCATCTCTGTTGCAGCATACCACAATAGATGATGGCACACTAGCCTCAACTGCCAGACAGTGGAATGTAGATGAGAACAGAACGGTCAAATAGGATAAGCTTGTTTTTGTGGAAAAACTCTAATATATTGTCTTTGGGAAAACGGTGAAGTTCAAATTGTTTTGACATCCTTTCATTGGGCTTCTCCCAGATACATTATTCTAATACTTGGATGTTGCCTTTTGAGTGACATGTGAGAAATTCACAGTGTTCAGTGCGCTGTATTTCATCCCTCCTGTGTTTGGAGGAGTTTTGAAGGGAATCTGTAAGTTCCAGGGTCTCATGGGAATCTTCTTTGAGAGGCAAATCTGAGCATCCAATTGCTGAATGATAAATCTTTCTACATGAACTGCTGAAAATGAACTATGAAGTCTCTCTTTAAAAGACTTCTTTAAAAGAGACCTTTCTCAAGTAAAATTACTGCAGCATGGAAGTTTTTGAAGCATGGGCTGAATCTGTGCCTCAATGCAGGGAGCTAATGACTTTGCTGTTGAGTTGTTTCAAACTTGCAAAGCACATATGGGTAGTATTTTTCAAGTCAGCCACTGATCTTAAGCCTCCTGTTTATATTTTTAGGGCCCAGTTTCAGAGGAGGGCTTTTGAAAACTGACTAGTAGGCAGCTCATTTTCAGTTTTAAATGAGTGAATGCTTTTAAAGATACATGCCTAACTTTCTAATTGCTCACTTGTACAGTGGGGATGAATCAGCTTATGTGGTGATTATTAAACTTGATTGTCTAAGAAGTGAGCTGAAATTGTGACATTTTGAGTAAGTTGCTAATATTTAGTACCAATTAAGTTTGGAAACTTTCTGTCCCAAATTCTCTGCAAACTTGTTAATATTCTCCCTACAGCCAGTTTTAAAAAGCATGCCTATTTTGTGAGTGGGTGTTGTTCTTTATTTAAATTCCTGTGGACACTTCCTACATGATGTACTTAGAAAAGGAAAGCTATTTCCTTTTCCCTCCCCTCCTTTACCTGTCCTCCCCTTCAACTATGCATTGTGTTTTATACCAGATTAAAAAAGGCTGAATAAGTACGCTCAAGTGTAGCTCAAAATGACCAGGCTTTCCTTCCTGCTTCCATTGACGCATGCACAACAGAATACAAGGGCTTTCATTTAAGCTGCTAGGCAATCTGATGCACTGTCCACAGAAAATAATGGAAGGTAATTCCTCTGCTTTCCTGAACCATGAGAGTGGGAGATCCTGATGAAAATGCATTCTTCCAAATTAGTAGATAAGGATTTCATTCCCTGCTCTGTCACTGATTTGCCATTTCATGCAAATAAAATTCTGTTTCTCAACTTCAGCATCTGTTAAAAAAAAAAAAAAAAAGTGTAACATACATTTTTGTGTTTGTAAGGTTTTCAGTATTTACTCTGAAGTGCTATGAGTTTCCTGGATAAAAGTCTTAAGAGTGAAGTGCATATAACTACTACATTCATTAACAGCAGTTCTTCCAAATTTGACCAAAACCATACCCAGCAGTTTAATTCAAGATCAAGTCTGAGCTTTGATGCAAATCCTTCACACAGATGTTTTATTTATTAGGTTATCTATAAGCAAAGAGGGTGCTATAATTCCACTGGAGAGTGTTGAGAAGGTATTTAATAGCTAGCATTTCACTTCATTTGAAGGAAGCTAAATAATTCAAATATTTGATATAGGACCATAAAATTACTAGGACTTTATGAAGTATTGTGGTCTGTTCTTTAAGTTGTTCTGTGTTGGGTTTTTTACTAACTGCTTTAGCATATTCACATTTCAGTAACCCATATATTAATGAAACTAAACGTTAAGATATCTGACATGTATGACAATTGCTGCTTTTGAACTGGTGGTTTCTCGCTAGTGAAGACATTCCTGTAGAGATGTCTGTGGGACTATAGAATCACAGAATATCCCGAGTTGGAAGGGACTCACCAGGATCATCAAGTCCAACTCCTTACTCCACACAGGGCAATCTTAACATTAAACCGTGTATTTAAAAGCATTATCCAAACGCTTCTTGAACACTTGCCTTTCTACCTTATATTGTCTTTTGTTTACTAGGAATGATGTTCCCAACATACAGTGACATTCATTTGGCTCCTTTTTCCGATGAGCAGCTGTACATGGAACAATATTCCAGAGCCAATTTTTGGTAATGATTATTTGTGTTATTTTATTTTTATGAAAGATTCAGTAGAGGTTAAAATTTCAATTAGTTCTTTGATTCAGCATAAACTATCTGTCAACATTACAAGAGAATGCTTTTATATTTTCCATGTTCACTTCTACTCTGGCCTGCTGTCATGCTGTTTATTGTCTGAGTCTGAAGGATCTCTCAGGAAGTGCTAGAGCTGACTGGGTCCCTATTTGAAAGAGAAATTGACTCCATGGAGCATCCATTGCAAGAAAAAGAGTTGACTGTGAATCAGGTGCTAGTGTTTCCTTTGCTACACCACAGCGTAGTATGCTGCGGATGGTGATCATTGCATTGCCTGAAGTCCCAGGTGCGTGAGCACAGGAAAGATTCCTTGGCAGTCTTCACAGAGAATAAGTATTAATTCCCATGTCCTGAACAATTTCCAATTTGGTAGTTACTTTCTGTCAACCTAAATTTTTCATGCAGCTTTAACTAGAAGTTGTACTCCTTTTGCCTTGGAGTGTCCTACTGCTGCTACCCACTGTTGAGCTGCTGTTGTGCTTTATATAGGAGAAAGCATTTACAGTGTTATTCTAATGAGGAGAAATTGAATTATTCCATTTCAGCAAAGGGCAGGTTTATTTTTAAACATCTCCAGTCCTTCATGTGATACAGATCAGTTAATTCATAAATTAGCCACTTATAGATTATTATTTAAAAGTTTTGGATAAAAGGTATTGTGGAATTCTGGGGCTAACTATTTTTAAATCTTCTGGAAGATTATAAATGCAGTCATTCAACTGTTCTTTCAGCTTGCAATGTGGAATGTGAACATGAAGTGGTCTTCATCAAACCTATTTGTTGGTTTCTGAGATTAAAGACAAAGTTTTCTTCCATGCGCAAGTTACGGTATAACTGCTCATACTTAGGTTTCTTCTGGCTGTCTCTGAAGCAGAGCTATAGCAAAATCTTACTATTTCTATAGTGATTAAAGGAGTGAGAGAAGTTTGAGTGATTTACATGCTGAATCCTTTGCTGGCAATGTTACTTTATACAGCCAGTTTGTGCTCTTCTGTCTCACTGTGTAGGCTGAGCCAGTTATGAAATGTTTGCATTGTAAGTTTACAATCACAAAAACTGCAACAGTATTTTTCTATGTTAAGAGACTGAAAAAAGAAGGTAGAAATAACTTCTGATAAGTTTTCACATCTTAATTGTCAGTCTGGTCCCTCTTCCCAAAGATCCTGTTATTTTTGCTTATATTCATGACATGTCAATGACATATATTATACTATAAATTACAGGGCTGAAGCACAATGTTGTACCACAATGCAGATTCTTCATCACTTAATAAAGAAGATAGATACATATTTAGTAGTTTGAAGCAGAAATATAGCTTTTTTTTCCAGGTCTATACAGGACTGGATGTTACTGCCAATATGAAAGCATTTTATTTCAGACTGCTTGGGATGCTTCATCTTCATTTGTAATAAATATAAGACCTCTGTGGAATACCTGTGGGGTAGATACAGTGTGTGTGTGTGTGTGTGTGTGTATCTCCATGAACACTGACATATATGGTAATGTTATTGGTGGTGGGAAAGAATCTCCTGACTTTTGTTGTTTAAGAATTGTGCAGTTGGGACTGAATAGTACAGCTAGATTAGTTTCTTGTAGTTTGTTAACACAAATACACCATCTGCATTCTAAAAAAAAAAAAAAAAAGAGAACTTCATCTGTATCTAGCTGGCATGATTTGATTCCAGATATTCTACATGCATACATTTAATAAGCTGAATTATCTGTCAACCACTGCAAGGCTTTCAGAGAATTGCATAAAGGGGAAAAACAGATTTTTCAAGTCTGCTGTAGTAACCAATTTCTCTTTGCACCAAGAATGTTTTTGTCATTGACATTATTATCACAGACTGTAGTTATCCTTTGTAATTATGGTAGTGATCAGGTTGGTATCTAAATTGCAACATACTGCAGTCTTTCCTCCACCCGTCTTTGAAAAGGATGTCTCCCATTTTTAACAGATCTTTTTATTACCAACTTTTAATTTTTTTTATGAGAATGTTTCAACCAAACTAACCACAGAAATGTCACACAATTAACCTTGATGATACTCCTTGTATATGAAGTTCTGTTTGACATATTCCTAGACAAAATAGTTTGTGTGCTTACAATATAATTTGTTGCTGTCTTGAGATGTCCCCCGAGCAGAGGGCTATAGTATCAGTCCTCCTGTCAGTCCACATAGTTGTAGTTTTGTATGGATGTATGCCCAGGACATCGATTGTGCAAGATGGTTAAATACTCTTGAGGTTACTGAGTGCTCTAAAGACAAAAAAATTAGTGCTTCTAATGTCTTCAACCAAATGTGGGATCAAAATATTCTGAGTGAGAGTGCAGTAGTTCTGCTTCTGCACCACTCTAGGACATTCATGTTCTTAATATTAAAAGGTCTGGATATCCTGATAGATGCAGAGCTATAAAAGCCCTCTTTCAGACAAAGCACTTTCTCAGGGCTTTCTTGGACGTTTGAAGTAAACCATCAGGAACTAGTTGGTGACAGCCTGTGATTTGCCAAGCTTCAAATTCCAGGTCTCAAGAAACAGCTTTCATTCATTGTCCAGTTTTGTTACTTGGAACAGAAGATGTTTTTTATGTAATAAATCCTTTCCTATTTAGCTAAATCTATGTCCTGTGTCTTAGAGATTGGATACGGTTTTGGATCCAGCTGGATGATAGTACTTGAGCAAAAGACTGAAAGAAATATCTAGATTTGCAATTTGAACTTTCACCTGGTAAAGGGACCAGGACTTTAAAAAACCTTCAAAATCCTATGCAAAAATCATGCTGTGTGTTCTAACATTAGATGCAGCAGTTAGTCTAGCCTGTTTACTATACAAAGGAAAGACTACATGTTTCTCATACACTTAGAATTATTGTCTTGGATCTGCACAGTAATAGTAATAATTATGAGACTGTGTAAGTATGTTTTATTTCTCTTCAGGCCTACAGATTGGCTTACTGTTGTGCTTCAGAGTTGCATATTAATTTGTATTTACCAGTAATCATTCCTAAAAGTGTGATAAAGTATAGTGTACCATAGAAGAGCAGACTGCTCTCTTTGTTGATGAAAACCTTGCAAAGACAGGAAGATACAAAGCATAAATATACAGCAAGTGGTTAAAAATGGTGTGCATTTTGTCTGTGTTTCTCATCAGTGACAAATGAGCAACTCACTTATACAGTACAGCAAACATATGGAAAAGGGTAAAAGATCACTTGCAGTTACTGGTGTCAGCTGATTTCCTCTGTTGTGCTTATTTGAGTTCTTTCCTTAAATATCTTCCTCAGATATCTTTAAGGCATACAGTCATCTGGGCATCTTCGCTTTATGCAATTAGCACAGAACTAGTAATGCAGAATTTATCAGGATATTAAAGAGATATTGCCAGATTGGTTTAGACTAACTCATCCACTTTGAAAAAACTTATGATAGTTTAGGAGTTGTATGATGTTGTAACAATGAGGACAAACATTTAAAGTTTCCCTTTTTAAGTGCTTCTGAAGTCTTGGGATGCTTGACCATGGTTTTGTATCTAGATGACACTTCCATCACTAGGAGTTGAGCTTCCTTGCCATTTCCCCTTTCCATCCCCTTTTGTTTATGTTATCTGGAAGGAAAGATACCTATTAAACTTTTCAATGAGTTGGTAAGAGGATTATATGCAGGAGGAAGATTACTGCAAGCATGTATATTTTCATTTCAAATTTCATACTGGAAATAGTCTGAATATACATTAAATGCATATTTGCATAAATTGGTAAGATAAAAATACAATTTTTCCCCCCATTCAGTTGGTATAGAATGACCTTTATTTTCCTCTTTAATGTCAGTAAAAAGGAACAGTCCTGTAATACGGGTGTCCTCATCACTATTTTGATTTATACAAGGTCCACCCCCAATTCTAGAATAGCTCAAGATTACAAAAGTAGCTTAAGAGTGCCTCAGCCGTTCTCCCTATTCTCTGCTTGCTGTGTGGATTCTTTCAGAAGCATAGTGTGAAATGTCTCCGTATGTTCATTTGAGGGGATCCTGTCACCTCAGTGCTGTATAGGATGTCTGTGGGGAAGGTAAAGTAAGCTCAAGAGGGCTGCAATTCGGCCTCTTGGCAGACAGGAGAAAGGGAAAGAGGTGCTTAGCCACACTTCACCTGCCATTTACAGTTATTGTGCCCGGGTCTGGTTGGAAACCAGAAAAAACATTTTTCCCTAAGTATTTTATGTGTTACTGTTTCTAGGTACCAAGAATGCTTTTATGGGGTCAACCTGTCCAGTCTGCGCAGTGCAGCTGTGGATGAGTATTTCCGACAACCTATTGTGGTAGGTTTGTATGTCTGGGGATTATTTGTTGTGTTTTTCCCTCTCCCTATCTTGTCCCTTCCACAAAATCCTACAGGTACAGTAGCCTCCTTGTTTAACAGAGCTCTGTGGCTGTTGAGTAGAGAGCCATGAACTAACTCTGCGAGTGTGAACAGAGCTGCTGTCAAAGGTTAACTACTATATGTAATATTCCTGGTTTTGCTATGAATAGCAGATGTCTAGACATATGCACACATTAGGAAGCCACAGCATGTGAACAACTGTCTTCCTAACATGCAACTAGCTTCCCTCAGTGTTTCCAGTCTCCTAAACGAGTGACTTGACCTTGATTTTTTCCCTTCCCATCACTGATCCACAAATTAAAGGAAAAGAGAAAGCAGCCAAGCAAACAGGTTTCTGTATTATGAAACAACCTGTTTTTAATATGTAAATATCCTTATTTTCTTGGTAACTTGGATCTAGCACCTGCAGTTCTCCTTCTTTCTTTTTAGTAAGTGTCTAGGTGGTATCTAGTTAGAAAGAATGCAGGAGAAATCCTTCTCACCTCTCTGGGGAAAAAACCTAAACAAACCCCAGCCCCTGCCCCCCACTCCAGTATAATACTTCAGTGTAGGTGCAATGAAAAGGTTCGCTCTCAGAAATTTGACTGCAACAAATCTTGGCTAGCTTTAGGCTAACTAGTTTAAGTAGCGGTAGCAGTGTAGCTGCTGTCACATGGAGACCCTAAAACCTGTCCAGAAATCTGGAAAGACCATCATACTACTGATGCGACCTTCTGTACTCAACTACTTTTAGTATTTGATAAGA
The DNA here is from genome assembly GCF_000699145.1 of Aptenodytes forsteri. Classification (NCBI taxonomy): domain Eukaryota; kingdom Metazoa; phylum Chordata; class Aves; order Sphenisciformes; family Spheniscidae; genus Aptenodytes; species Aptenodytes forsteri. The sequence continues at coordinate 2,796,762 of NW_008795321.1, read as the reverse complement.
TTTAGTATTGGATAAGAGAAAACTCTCATTTGTCTTCATAAATTTCAGCCATATCTTTGACTATAGCATGGTCATTTTCAGTGCTGGCTCTTTGGCTTTCAGTTAGAGAATGGAGTAATCTGTAGGACTGCAGCACATACTTGCATCCTGTATGAAGTACATGTTTGGCTTTGATTTCTCAGCTGAGATTCTTCCTCCCTTGAAGATCAGAAATGCATTGCCCAGTAAAAGCCACATTAAATTGTTATTTCTTTTAAAAAATCACATATCTCCTTGGCTTCCCCTTACTCTGTAGATAGGTTTTAGTTCTTAGGTGGGTTCACTGGGGGTGTGTGTGATACAAGCCTTTAAGATAAGAGTTTGCTTTACTTATGTGTTGCGGTTTAACCTCAGCTGGCAACTAAGCACCACACAGCTGCTCACTCACTCCCCCCCAGTGGGATGGGGGAGAGATCGGAAAGGTAAAAGTGAGAAAATTTGTGGGTTGAGACAAAGACAGTTTAACAGGTAAAGCAAAAGCTGTGCACGCAAGCAAAGGAAAACAAGGAATTCATTCACTACTTCCTTTCCTTGCCTAGTGTAAGCATTACCTAGCAACAACTAAAACATCAGTGTGTGATCAACATTTTCTCACCCTAAATCCAAAACACAGCACTGTACCAGCTACTAGAGGAAATTAAAACTCTTTCCCTGCCGAAACCAGGACAGCTTCTGACAAAGGAAGTGTCTCCTCTTTGTCAGTAGGGATGGCAGAGTATTCATAAACACAGGATGTACCTAGCAACAACTAAAACATCAGTGTGTGATCAACATTGTTCTCACCCTAAATCCAAAACACAGCACTGTACCAGCTACTAGGAAGGAAATTAACTCTATCCCTGCCGAAACCAGGACATGATGAAAGAGCTTGTGAAAAGTGATAGATTAGGATTAGCACATGTGATTAAAGAAAGAAAAATGAAAGGAAAAGTTTTCATTTGGTGACTGACTACTCCTAACTTTTTTCTAAAGGGCAATCTGTATTAAGTAATTTTACTTCCTATACCTCATAATTTAATTTTCAAGTATTTCCATAGTGTCTTAGTTTGGCTTACCCAACTGTGCAGTGCAGAAAAGCACATTAAAATGTGTGTAGTTTAAAAAAAAAAATACAACCCCAAATAAACCAACCAAATAAACCCAGTATGTTTTATACAAGTGATCGATTTCTGGACAAATTTTATTGTTTCTAGGTTGAATAAACAGTCTTTGGTAGGTATGTAAGCTATCAAATACATTGAATCCTGATAATATTGCAAAATCTAACAGTGTTCTAAGGGATGCTAAAAAAAATGAAACATTTAAAGTAAGTTTATTGGGGTGAAGGATGATTTTTGTCTTTTTTCCCATTTTTTTTAACAGAAAACAAGTTTATAATGAACAAACCAAAATAAAATCATTAGAGTATATATGAGTATGTATTCAAGTGCATTAAGCTATTTTTTTTTACAAGAACTATCTCCCCATAGGATACTTTTGATGTGAGAATTCTGATGGCCCGGACAGTGAAGTACACCATTAACTTCATGGAAGTTGCTGAGGAAGATTTGCATAGGTCAGCAGACGCCAGCAACCTACTCTTAATCTTTCATTTTTGTAACTGGCTGTTGATCATTGGTGCTCAGAGACAGAGGAAGCTTTGGCAGTGGACGTGGAGGAGGGAAGGTGGCATGCCGGAATGATTAGTACACCACTCATAGTGGACCAGAGCATTTACCTGCATGACAATTTGTCTAGTATTAGCAGAGAAGCCTGCTTGTGAGCCTGTGAAACACCAGAGATCAGTTCACAAAATTTTCCTACTGAAAGGGATAAAATGGGCTCTGGAGGACAGTGTTTACTTCTCAGCATTATATGTTGGGACACATTTAAATCTAGTTACAAGGCAATTTTTGTTTTTCTGTGTAGACATCCTAAAAGACCTTGTCAAATAGTGTCATCACAAGCTGCCTTTGCTGAACTCTTGCGTATCTCTTTTTTTTAAACATTTTCCAGTCCAACAGGAGTCAGCTGTACCTCTTTACTTCCCTCCAGAGCTCCTTCAGATGTTTAGTTGGAAGGTCTTACATATAAACCAACCTGCATCCCTTGTGTCCCAGAATGACAGCAGAGAAGCCTCATTCTCAGTACATCTGTGAAATAAAATGTGCCATATGGGAGAACTTGAGGGAGTACTTCAAGTCCTTGCAAGACACTATCTTAACGGGAAAATACCACAGACTGTCTTTGAAACTATGAACCCTTGTTTCAACATGACTCACAACCAATTGTATAAATGACACAGTCTAGTGAGAGAGAAGAATTGCTCTAAGAGGGGGGAAACAGCTGGAGAATTATTTTCCAGTCTCAGTTGGCTAGCGTAGACTTCCTTCAGTGGTTCTCAGAACTAACATGTTCATATCTGAATGCTAATTTTATGGTATGTTTCTGCAAGAGTGGGTGAGATTTGGGTTGAACTACATAGCCAGTAATAGTTCTTTTGGAAGGGAAGATATTCCAGCTCTTGCTCAAGCAGTTCAATTTTTCCTTCTGGTTGCAGTAGTAGTTCTGTTTGTCAGATTTGTAGTGGAACATTTTCCTGTTCAAAATAGTATTTAAACTAAATCCAAGTCCTTCACTGGGAATGGGAAATTTTCCACTGGAAAGACTGAACCCCTGCATTTGTAACAGTCTTGTTACAGTAACACTTGTGTAGTGGCATATTTGATCTACTGTTGAATAAGGCACACAAAAAACTAACACCTAAATCAGTGCCATTGGTTAATTCCATTGACACAGAGAAAAAGAGCATATCTGTTTAAATATGTAGAAAATTGAGACCTAAACTGATGAATACGAATGAAGATACATAAATTAGTACAAGGTAGGTTTCTGGTGGAATTTCCAGTACTCTTTGGAAGTTACTTCGGCAGCATATTGTTTTTTCTCCTGCAGAGTGGAAATCCCTTTTGTTTTCCAAATGATGCAGTCCGGACTAATCCATGGCCTAGCCTTCTGGTTTGATGTGGCATTTGTAGGATCACTGTAAGTACTTTTTCCTTCTTCCTATGAAATACTAACTACGGGGGAAAAAATCACGTCTTTCATACAAAGTGTGCCAGAATTAGACCTTTATCTGGTGCTGACCTTGTTTGTAATGTGATTCCGTCATATTAAAGAAATGATGCCTTCTAGAGGTAACAGGAAGTGTGATAACCTAGTGCCAGCAGTATGACTAGATGGTGGTGGTCTTGCTTCCCATTCATCGGGGTGCACATTATCTATGGTAGACCACATCCAGGAATTGTTGAGGGTCAAAATGCAGTGTTCCACACAATACTGGTTCTTTGTAATATTATATACCTTTCTGTTTTACATTGCAAGTAAAGCAGCAGCATTTGAACATAAGCTGGATTTTCCCATTTGGGCTGGTCTTGTTTGTGGGCAAAAAGGAGAGCTGGCTGCAAGTTCCAGCTAACAAAATGGAAATGGAGAAAATTTCACCAGGCTTGGGAAAATTTTTCACTGCAGAACCAGGCATATATTTCAAAATGGGGACATTCATCTTTTATAGTAAGTAGGTGAAAATTAGATAAACTTGCTCAGGTAGCCAATACATACATTACAACTATCTGTATTTAGCTCTTAGATAAGATTTGTTGATTTCCCAGTTAAACTGATCTAGTTTTAGAGGAGGTGATTTTTTTCAATCAATTGTAAAATGCACTTCTATTTATTTGTGTTGATAAATGCCTTTTACTAGCCTTTGAAATGAGGATTGTCAAGAATTCGGAATAGTATGTCCATTAAAAGAAAATGGACATATGTGTGTTTGTATTCACTTTAACAGCTGATAGTAAAATTTTTAATCTTAAAAAAGGAACCAGAAACTCCACATCAGTTAAAACAGTAGAGACAATTGCGGTCTTGTAGGAACTGACTGAAATCCTCTGCTGAGAAGACCTCCGTCTTGGAGTAAGCAACTGCTTAATCAGCAGGTCTTTCATGTTTCTACAACTCTGGAAGTTCTTTGTCTTAGCACGTGAAATCTCAGTGGATTGGGCTCGCGGTATTACCTGTGTTATCCCTTTCTTTGCACCTACAGCCCCTTTCAATATATTATTGAAAAGTCTCTTGCAAGTGAAAACTAGGTATAGGACTTTCTTGGGGAGTGTTTTTTAAGGATGAAACTACCATTGTGAGGAATCGCATTGCCACATTCAGGACAAACCTTCATTTCCTGTAATTTGTTGAAATTGTCTGAGTGGTAAGAGGAGAGAGAAATTAGTATTCTCTGTCCTGGCAGCATGGAAAGAAGAGAAAACAGAAGTCTGAAGAGTCTCTTTTGAATCTCCGTAATTGGCTTAGGCACACAGATCTGGTGGTGACAGGAACAGTATAGATAAAGAAAATGAGGCATAACATACTGATTTCCCATCATAGGGTAGAATCACTCTCCCAGTTTACTTGAAGGCAGTTTAAAGTTTATTGTAAGCAGTTGAGGCCTCACATACAAAAAGGTCTAACAACTTAAAATTGTTTCCGAAAGGAGAAGACAAGAGAGAAAGTCTAGATAGTTTTTCTTGTTTGTTTTAGGATAACTGTTTGGTTGTCCACTGCACCGACAGAACCTCTCACTCACTGGTATCAAGTACGCTGCCTTCTTCAGACGCCCCTCTTTGCTAAAGAGGGGGAAACTCTCTCAGGGAAAGTCTTACTTGTTGCCAATAAGCGGTAAGTGTAAAAGCTTCCCAAGCAGGTTTTGTAGTGTGACTGTTCTTGTTAGAGGTACCCAAAAGACACCAGTTAATTTTGGGTACGCTTGTACCCACATTTTTTATTTCTGGTACCATTACCGATTTATATGGTATCACTGATACAGTTACATAGGCACTGTTGACCTTGCGAGACTCTGCTCACCAAAAGTTCTCCATGTTCCACTCCAGTTACCTGTGATGTTCCTTCTCACATACCTTCTCCTTAACCACCTGTCACATCCTGCCTTCCCTCACAGTGCTACTTGCAGCTTTTGTCAGCTCTCCACTCCACTATCTTTCACACACAGCAGTTTTCTCAGGTCATGTCCAGTCATTTTCCACACCTTGTTCTGGTAGTGTAACCTCTAGCCATGTCTTCGTCAGCAGCCTTTTTTGCCTGAAGCCCCAACATCCTTTGTCTCTCAGCAAGTCCTGTGCAGAGACAAGGAGAAGTGGGGTTGATCCCAAATCCATTACATTTTTAATTCTGAAAAAAATTCCTCATGAATGTGCTCCCCTGTTTAAGAATAGTGCTTTTCATGCATTGTTTGGCCTTCCACTGAGGCTAATGACGATGGCTGCTTTTGGAAGGGCGTAGTTCCTCACCAGACTTCTCTGCTGTTCCTGCTGTCGGTCAAATGTTTGGTAACTCCACTCCTACGCTTTGTTTTGAAAACAATCCTCAAGTGACTGGGTCACACAAGTTGCAGCCTGGTTTGCTTATGTGTATGCGTAGTTTTAACAGGAAACAAAGCCTCCCCGGTGTAGGAAGGGAAGGGGAAAAGTGGAAATTTTTTTTTTTTTTTTTTTTTTTTTTTTTTTTTTTTTTTTTTTTTTTTTTTTTTTTTTTTTTTTTTTTTTGGGGGGGGGGAACATGCTGACCATTCAGGTGATTCCAGTGACATCAAAGCTGTCAGTAATACTTCCAGGGCTCTTTAATCACATCAGCAACAAATACTTGATTTGGGACTCGTTAAATTTCCAGATTTACTGCTTAGAAACGCCTCATGAAGAAAATAAATAATACAGATCTTGATACGTCTCTTTCAAATGTAAAATGTATTCATATTTTAATATATAAAAGAAACACTGTATGCCGCAAAGTGATCACACAGCCACTGCTGTAAATATGTCAATGCATAAGGCATATCTGCAATGGAGCATGGCTCAGAGATACCTGAGCTAGTGACCTTGCCATACTGAGAATGAGAAGCACTTTAACCGTGTGTCAGGAGTGAGTTAACAATTCCTGCCACAAAGCTAATCTGCTTTTGGGATCAACATAGTACCGCTGTGTAACTCTGCAGTTGCTCTTCCATGCAGGAGGACGAGCTTTGGTCAGCTTCAGCATTTTGGTATGCTCTCAGTTGGTCCTCTTTACTTTTCTGTATAAACTCAGTTTCTTGCAAAAAGTCTTGTGAAAAATATCCTTCCTGGTGAAATCTAAGATTATGACAAGAGTGAACCTAATGCTGTTTGGCCAGTTAGGTATTTTTGATCATGAAATAATACTCTGATTGTACTTGCTAATGTTGAAATTTATAGCATTTCTGTCAGAGAGGGGGAAAAAGACCTTTCACTATTGAATACTATCAGTACAAAATTATGATGTTTTTCAGATGCAAGCTCTTAAAATCACTTAAGCATCTTGTAAATTTTACTTCTTTAGAGATGATTAAATAATCATGCCTTGCACTGATACCACTGCAAATAAACTTCCTTTGCTTGTTATACTAAGTGGTTATTATTCAGACAGCAATTACACTGGTATTTTTTCACACAAGATGTTATAGTTGTTTTAGTTCCATTACCTCTCTTTTACACTTCTCTTTCTGATGCAGACAAAGTTACGACATTCAGATTGTAGCTGTGGTGGACCAGACAGGATTTAAATCTGGTAACATTCTTGATTTAAAGAATCCATTTTTTAGGTAAGAAATGCTTTTGACTAAAATATTACTGTTGTAGAGTGGTAACGTCTTGTATGACAGGATGCAAAGCACACCTACCATGGAAGAACAAGTTTCTGACCTCTTACAGTTTATCTTATTTCTACAGGTATGAGGACATCATTGTTCTGTATTAGCAGTAGTTACATATATAAGCCAATATTCTATTTAGGCTGTGTGACAATGAGGAAAAGAAAAAAGCTTTATTAAAGATCTGTGATGATATAGTGCTGTGACAAAATAGTAGACATTTACTTACTTGAACTAATGTATACTTAAATTCTTTTGCTGTTTCCTGTTGTGTGATGTGCATCATTGTGACTCGAGGAATCAGCAATATGCCAAGATGCACACTGCTAAGTATCTAAATTGATACTACTATTTGACATGAAGGACCTGTCCTTTCTGTATTAAACACGAGGGAAGGAAAAAAATCTACTTGCTGCAATCCTTTCCAACAGAGCAGGGACCTTCATTAGGCATTGCTACAGCACCATATTTTGGGAAAAGCTGTCAATTACAGATCAAAATAAGCAGGAGGAAGGAGCCATCAATTCTTCCAAAAGAAAAAAAGGGTTTTTGAGAAAAACAGGCTGGCTGTGTTCGGTTCTCATTCTTATGCTGTATTTGGCATAAAAATAGGCAAATGCAGGTGGTGGAATTGATTTTTTCCAGAGGTATACATGGAAAATGCTTTCCTCATTCATTATGTGTTTCCCGTTTCCTATTTTTTTGACTCAGACCTGTATGACAATTCCACAGTAATCCTATAAAATATCCATTGTGTCTGATGAAAATGAATTAATTTTCATCTGTACATCAAATGTGCGGCACAGCAGTTGTTTTGGCTTTAGAATGGGGCCCTTTTGATTAAATTCATAAAAATGCCTTTGTAATAAAGACTGTTTATGGGAGACTTGCAGTAACTATAAATAAAATCATGAACTGGAAAAGATTAATTTCCTCAGATTTGACCTGTGACATGGACAGTGTCTAGCTTGCTTATGTTTTTGGTTTGGCTGATACTGGTTTCAAATCTAAAAGCTTTTTGTGAGGATGATTACAAGTAAGTTTACCGGTCTTCTAAAATCTCCATCCTTACTCCCAGCACTCATTGCATAAGTGCGAGTGCCTTTTCAAAGATAATACAAGTCCACTCATTTAGAAGCAAAAGAAGCTTTTGTTAAGAGTTTTTAACTTACATAAAATGTAGAAATCACTTTCAGAATGCTATAACTCATTTGCAAGAAAGCAGGGGGGAAAATGGTCAAGTTGTGTGTTACATATAGAAGTACTTTAAGTTACATGAAGTGGTATTCTAGTTTGAAAATTCAATGTAAAAATGTCACTGTGTGATTTAATGGTTGCTAGCCAATTAACCATACCGAGTTCAATAATCTAGACTGCTGTTCTTTTATACATTAATTCTTAGAGTGCTTGGTTGTGAAATCCTGCCACAACACACTAACCTTATTTAACAGGCTTCCCCTGTGAGGCTCCATTAGGTTTTTTTATTGATCCTTCTCCATTCTGCCCCTGCCCTCCCATACCAATTACCAGAACTCTGAAAGAGTTGAAAAAACAAAGGCAAAGACTTCCCAAAAGAAAAATGCTTACTTATAAACATAAGGTAACTTTCAAAGCATTCGTAAGTTTTTTAAAATTAAAATATAATCCAGCTTTTAAATTGTGACATGCAAATTACTGTGCATCGTGGAACATTATGCCAACACATACAGCCTAGCTCTCTTCTACATCACTGCTTCATAGTGTCCCTGATACAAATACTTACCTCTGTACCACAGGGAAGGATAGTAGGGAAGGGGCAATTCTGGACATTTTTTGCTCATTTAAAACAACTCCATACTAATTCTATAGCATAAGATAAAAATAAAAGACTGGACTGGGAAGCCTTTCATTTCTGTGAAGGCAATGGCCTGAGCTGCTACACATCACAGCAAAAGGAAGCCTCTGCCTTTGTAAAATAAGCTATAGTGGATTTGGTAGCATTTTACACTTTCTTGCACAGCTGCAAATCTAGATGAAAAGACTTACAATTTAAATTTGAAATCACGCTGCATTTAATAAATCCAGTAACAGCACAGGGGACTGATTTCCTAGCCTTATTCCAATGAGACTTACCTGACATACATTGGCTGAGTGTTGTGCTTACAACACTTTCAATTTCATAGAAGTCCTTATTAAATATCAAAAAGCTGTCAATATTTTTTACTCCAGAGTAAAATAAAAGCTGTATTAGAATTTATTGTTTGCTTAGTTCAGCTAGTGCTGTAAGCTATCAAAGAATTGTATATCTTATTATAACTATTTTATTCTTTCATCCATTTTTAGGTATGCCTAGAATATATTATAATATCGCATCTGAAAACAGAGTTGAGATTCTCACCAAGCTGAGTAACCAGTGAGACTGAAATCAGTTCAGTTCTTAGTAGGCCTACTGGTGCCTGTGTAAAATCAATTTGTAACTGTACATATCTGTAATTGTATGTGAGTCACATGAGAAGGGAATATTGTGGTTCCATCCCTTGTTTTTTTAATTGAAATTTAGCCTGCGCTCACATTTACAGACTTGAGTTGCAGCAGACTCAATTTTATTCCAGAAAGTTCATTTGGTATAGAACAAGAACTATTTCTCTTTCTTTGTTTTTATTTGTGTTTTACAGTAAGCTCACATTGGTTCACTGGTCTTTTTTTTTTTTAAATATTCTTACCAATATTCTAGGTTATTGAACAAAACCTACCTCATGTTTATATATGTAACACATCAAAAGATCTTTGAGCAGGATATAGTGTCCATGCTTCAAACACTCAGCATTTATTTCCAGATATTTCAATTTTTGTTGTTAATCTAGCTCACCAGGGCAGTGTGCTAAATACTTCAATTTTCTCTCAATGGACTCATTAATTTGGTTCATTTTGAGACACGAACCTGAAGTCATCTTGCATATACTTTGTAAATGTTCTAGATTTCTCTATGCCTATAGAAGTGTAACAGGACACATTTGTAAATTACTCCCAGCATAATGATATAAAACTATGATAGGGTAAGCGTGACTTTCACTTTTTCTGTAGCTCTGTGAGAAGTATTGATAGTCCAAGCTATATAAAGATGTATTTTTGGCTTGCGTACCTAGCAAATGAGGAAGACTATAGAGTTATAGCACAGATTTTAATGAGATCTCTCTTCAGACAATGTTATCCATAAAGAGCACATAGTGACTTTTATAGAACGTGTTTCTGTTGTTCAAAGTATATGCCTTAGGCTGAATTAATGAGCTGGAGTCAAATCAGAAATGTATACATCATTTTACTACCAAAAACATAACTGCAGGGATACCTCTAGCAAGATATAATCAGCCCTTAGCCTTCCACACCCTGTTGGAGAAGGCTGGTTTGAATGAAAAGCCCCACGAAAACTGACCGTTCTCTCAGGAAGCTACATGCCACATTTGATCAAAAGACCACCTAAGGACCCCTGCTGGAAATCATTAAGAAACAGTTGTAGTTTCAGAGTTTTTTCTGCAAGTCAACAGCCATTTGCAGCTATTTAAAGATAGTTTATGAGATTATGGAAAGTAGTCCCTAAAATTGTGAAACTTGTAAAAGTAACATGAACTTCATGGCTGAGGCCGTGAAACCATTGAAGTTAGTGTCAGAAAATTATTGCCTTGTTATTTCCAGTAGCATTTAATATAGCAGGTAAGAGACTTCTAGTATAAAAATGTAGTTTGCACAGTAAAAGCCTGTTTTGTTACACAAATATATAATATATATTTAAAAAATAGTATTTAATGTGGGTTGCTGCCTCAGAATGGTAACAGAAATTATCATTCTAACCTGTACTAGCAGTGTAATGAGATTTCTGATGCAATGTCTGACGGTTGGGTATCCGTCCTTCCTAAATTGAGTCTGTACAGTGGTTGGTGGTTTTATGCTTATATGAGAGAAGGAAACAAACCCAGGAATGTCCAAATCCAAATACCAGGCAGCTGTAGTTCAGAGTTTTCTAGAGTTTGGAGGGTTTTCCACAGCAATTATGAAAGGAGTACATGAAATCTGAATCTGAAGTCAGCTAATAGATTTGTAATGTCTCCTACTGACCTGCATGTCTGTCTGGATCTCACATTTCAGTCTCCAAGAAAAAGTATCTGTGTATCAAAGACTTCTATTTTCTATAGGGAAGAACCTTACATTGTCAATTTCATGTGGCAACTTCAGTTCTTTTTAAGGAAGTAAATAAAGGGGAGGAAAAACAACAGCAGCAGACAGCAGTGTCAGATTGTATATCTTTATTTAATTCCAGAGCAAAAGGTTTATGTATCTAATAACTGCATCTTCAATATGTATAGAAAAGATTGTTTCCTTACACACTAACTAGTACAAAGAATATTTCACAGTGATTGCTACTTTGAAGTGATTTGGATAATCCAGGACTGGTATTTGTATTTCTCTTTACTTCAGGAATTCACTTTATTCCAGATTGTATGCTAAAACCGAAGAGAAAATTGACACCAAGTACTGTACCATTTACAGTTTGAAATAAGGTCCTGTGACTGTCTTCATTTCCTTCTCATTTAACATTTTCCTCTTTCCTGCTTTGAAGCATTGGTGATTTTGAAGTATACAGGAGCCTACCTTCAAGGACTACAATGTACTGTTTTCACCTTACAGGACTTTCTGGGTATAAACATAAGAATATATTTGTAAAGTATTTTTGAAACAAAATGTCAATGAAAACATTTTATTGATACAAATGCTGGTGTTTTGCTTCCATTTTTTATATAGGCAACGTTAATGAATGCTACAGAATGTAGGGAAACTAAAGCAGAACTGTGGGGACACTGGAGCAAGAAGTGATGATGTAGTTTTACAACATAAGACTCTTGAACAGATTTTACCACATTATGAAATAGAGCATTTCCTCACTTACAGTAAAGAAGCTATATTAATCCTGTTGAAAAATGACATATTGTCTTGCATCCCATAGACTCAAAAAGCACAATAGGAAAGACACTGAATATCACATTAAGGAGCTATACATTTTTGTATAGCTTTGTTGGATCCATGGTAATTTAGAAGGTTCATCTTCAAGAAAAAAGCAGTAAGAAATGCTTTTAACAGCTTATTTTTCCAACAATTGCATATGGTTATTTTATTTTACCTTGACCCCAGAGAGATGCATTTAAATTTTTGTAAGCAGTCATACATACATAGCAATTCATGATAAATCACATTTTTGGTAGTAATGACTTTCATTTTGAATGTCTATCTATATGAGTTCTTTCATCTGAACTGACGATTAGAACATTCTGTCCTTAGGAATTGTACAGGAATTCAATGTGGTTACTATTACTATAGTGATTGCTAAGAGAAGTAGTGAGTTACTGCATATTGTGTGCACTAGACCCACAGAAATCTTTATGATAGCATTCTTTATAATACTTATGACAACTATGACATCTAAAAGCAATCTTGATGCATCTGGATCTAAGTGCAGTAAAATGCAATGGAATTGGTGTTAATTTACTTCACTAAGTTTCTATGAGTTGTGCTTTTTTCTCAAGATAGGAAAAAAAAAAAAAAGGCATTTAGAGGTTGGAAAACAAGTCTCCAGACAGTATGCATTTTATTCTTCCTTAAGCCTTGGCATGTGGTATACAAGTTTTCACTCTTCTTGACTAGATAACACACATACTTACAACTCTGCACTGATGCAAGTTGAGAGCTAGAACTGAGGAAAGATACACTGTCAAGATGCAGCTGAAAAGTCAGTATAATGGAGGACAGCAGTTCAACAGGAGACTGCAGGCAGAAAAATTAATTTCTTGCTGGAAGCACCCAAGAGGGTATCAAATACCTGACGTTAACTGTTCAGGTTCAGCTCACCAGGTTTGACCCAAGCTGATTTTAGTGATATTCAGATGCACATATTTACAGAAGAAAAAGAAGCTAATGTAAAGTGAATAAAACCAAAGACAAAGGAGTGGGAAGTATAAAAATGTCTTTCTCAAAGTGGCTGCCCCTCCCTAGGTTGGCCAGTTGTCAGGCATGTCATCTTGCAACATTGAACAAGGACTTCAGCCTAATTTGCAGCATTGAACTGAGGCTTCAGCCTGATTTTGCTGGGACTTCAGCCTAATTTACAGGAGGCTTTAGATGTCCCTTAGCTAACTGGTCAGTCAGTAGTCAGATATCCAGTGGATCATGATTCAAAACTACTGTGAACAAAGCATTGCTCAATAGCACTGAACTTATGATAATAAATCTTATGTTTAATGGCCTCTGAACAACAGCCAGTGTTCAGTTTTCACTTCAAATCACTGCCTTTCATTTGAATTTGGTCTACAATGAACGTTTTCGAGTATCTGTGAAGAAATCCCAAGCAATCTTTAGTCTAACACTTCTTCACTAACTAACTAACTAACTAACACTTCTTCAGTGGTGGAAGGGGAAGCAGAAACTTGTTTTTAGTTTTATGGGTGGTTTTCTATGCTGAGGTGCCACAGCTAACATGACAGAGATCCTCAAATGTACGTTAATCCAGTAACACTCATATAAGCAGTAATAAAAGGGGATGGTACCACAGAATATGAAACACGCTTGAGTTCAGGAAATAGCACAATTCAGGAAATAGCACAGAACTGAACATGGTACTTGCTTTAGAATAAATCACCACCACCCAAAATGCCAACAGAACAAGGTTTCCTTTGCTAATATATGAGATAATTGGCAAGTGCATACAAAGAGCAGGAACATGGATCCAGTTTTGCTAGAATTCAGGTGGAATTTCCAAAGAATTTAAGTGAATAGTTCCTTCCCAAGATCTGTTAGGAATGCAGGGCTTGGTCTGGCAAACCTGTAGATGAAAGAGCACTCATGGTCTGTATATGGAAAACAATGCAAGAAAAAAAGGCCGGCCTTCACTAACAACATTAAACTATAAAGCTGAATTTCAGAGGATCTCAGAAATTCTCCCAAGAACACTGATGCCAAGACATGCACATTAAGAATCTTGTTCTTTGCCACAATCCATCCGCCCTCAAAATAGAGCTGAGAAATAAGAACAAATGGCTCTGCAGCTGAGTGTTTTGAGCCAACTTTGGAAAAAGGGAAATATAATTCACTTAAGTTGTCATATGGATGAAACTCTTAGCAGGTGTATTTAACTAGAAACAACAGCAAGTGAGCAATATCAAGATGCACAGGAAGCCTGCCCTCTGTTTTTTTGGAATAGGTGGCTAAATTACTTCCACTCTGTCACTTCTACCAGGTCTCTATACTTTGGAAAATGACGAGAAGTTGAGTCCTGTCTCACACAGTCTAAGTGAGGAAATGAAGCAACATAACTGCAAATTAGTTTGTGGTTCTCAATGTAACCACATATCCCAGAGTAACATGCTGTAATTGCCACTGAGAATTCACCATTTCTTTGTAATTGCATCTCATCACCTTCTTCAACTCAGTTGACTTTTAACAAACATTGCACTGAATGCTAAGTCACTCAGAAAGTTAAAAATCATGATGGAAGAAGCTTGCAGGCAGCTATAGGCAAAAGCAAAATAGGGAGTAGACAGTGGGGGGCAATGAAATACCTGTGGCTCCGCTGCCTCCTTGGCTATGGTGTAGTCCAGGAAATGGATGGTCACTCATAAAAACATTACGTGCTGTCACCACCCTTTCCAACTCCAGCACGGCAGCAGGAGTAACTGGCCTCTCCATTGCTTATCACTCGGGAGCAACCAGTTCCAGGCTATCTTTAGATCTGGATCTTTCGGGATCCTTCTGGGCAGCAAAATTCAGTTATGCCTAGACATCAGCTGGTGGTAAAAAAAAAAAGGATTTTTTTTTTCATTATTAAAGGGTTGGATATACTTAGTCAGAGTAAAGTATACCCAGTGTTGCTGACTAACTTACTGACCATCTTTGCTGCAGGGCCTAAAAAGCGATACAGAGAAGAGGTCTTTGGCACACTGCAACAGAAGCAGCAGAGAAACAAATGGCTTTGGCTGTGTCTGTAGGTCAGAGGTCTGCATTGTGATGACAAGAAAGATTAAAAAATTAAGTTTTCTATTCTGTAGAAAGTGTAGAGGGGCATAATGCATTGAAGAGCTGTGCAATAGTGGTCCTCTCTCCAGAGAGGATCACCAGCTGAAACGCACGGTGATCAATCCACTTAAGGACAGCAGAACTGTCTTCTCCAGAAACAACGTAAGCTATAAAATAACAATCTTAGACAAGGTGCATGTAGCTGTCTTCAGAAACTGAGAAAGTACTTTCAGTACCATTCGCAAATGAAAATGAAATGATGCAGTTTTACCTGACCTCTGTGGTAGTTACTCTCCTGCTGCCTTGGTAGTAGAACAGCCAGGTTATGGCTGTGGTTACACTCCATTTTTCTTACAGCTTTGCACCTTCAGATGTCTTGTCGAAGGAGGCTCACTGAAGTGAGCAGAGCAGTCCTGACCAAGGCAGTAGACAGCACTCCATTGTAGCGGTCTTCACTACAATTGCCTTAATACAAAGTTCAGATCTATTGTGTCACAGAGCCAAAATATTTTTTTAGATGTGAAAATGGTCAGAGATGTACTATTAACAAATGCATGAATAAAACCCACCTTATTGTTATTTTTTTTATTTCATTGACTTCTTTACTACAGACACTACAGGATTCTTGTTTTGGCTAGGACAGATAAGGAGACATATTGTCACACTTTTGTGTGACACATTATGCAAAATGTGAGATATGCCATTTTTAAACTTCCTGTTATATTTACCACAGCTCTTATTTCTTCAAAGTCTGCTAAGAAATAAAGTGGTATGGCATTCAGCACTACTGAACTCACCATGGCTCTCCTTGAGCTGGAAGTCAATGCCAGAAAAGTGCCACATCAGGGACTGGCCCTAAATGCAAGTAAGCTACCACTGCTTCTGGTACTACTATAGCAAATTTATTCCACAGACAAATCAGAATGGACATGGATGCACTGTGTGAAAGAAGAAAAGGCTGTAGACACGTCATGATGATCTTATCCAGCCTATGACTATTCAGTGAAACATGCTTCTTGCTCTTGGAATTCTTACTGCTCGTTTTTGCTGTCCAAAGAGCATGATCCTTCTTTTTGTTTAAAAAAAACGTTGTCAGAACCACATTTTCAAGGATATCCAAAAACACGCTTGGGATACAAAGTTGGAAACCTCATGCTGAAGGAGTAATGCACAATTATATGAGTAAGACACAATTTTAGAAGAATCTGAATGTAAATCTGGATCTTGAGATGAGGCTTTCACTACAGAGACAGACTAGTAATACTGAATTTCAACATTACATCTCTTTTTCACAAATTACAAATTCACTTTTCTGAATTTTTATCTTTTGGTTTCCTTAATAACTTTTGTCTCCGTGGAATTAAAACAGCATCCAGAAGAGAGATAAAACAGACATAAAAAATAGACATTAAAACATCTGTGCTGATACATGACTCTGAACACACTTGGGAATACCCTGGCGACATTATTAGGTCACGAACTATCTTCTACAATTACAGCCTGTTTTAAGGTACCTGAAGATCTTTAAGGAACCCTTAATTATTTTTTATGAAAGACAGATGCTTGAACCTGTAAGCTGGTTGACTTGAAATCTCTGGCTGACATTCAAAAACTTCATTGGTTTATTCTCTGGGAGATGTTTGTATTATAGCAAGCAAGCTGAACATAGCAATGTATTTTCTAATGTCTTAATTGATCACGGTCTTAATTCTTGAAAAGAAACCACCAAAAAACTGGAAAAGGTAATTAGTGTGGAGAACAGACTTATCTCCAATATCTACAGAGGTTGTTCCAAACACTGAAGCAAAGCATTTGGGCTGTGGGAGCACACAAACTTGACATTATGCCCCTTGACTTAAGGCAAGCTTCAAAATACACACTCTTTCCCCCCTACCCCCTTTAAAACAGACAATTTTCATGTAATTTTGACAGGCATGATGTTAACATTTGAAGGAGTGGGAAAACTAAACACCATAATCCTGCCTATGCCTGTTCTAGTTTGCAAGTCGCTGCCAAGTCCTTCCCAGGAGACAAATAAAAGAAGAATAGTACTATCACCAGCTGTACTGAAGAAAAAGCTTTACTCCACTAAATAATTTGCCTACATCACTTCCTTAGTCAAATATACTATGGTTGGTGTTACAGAAGTATTTATTATGCTCTGACTTCATTGTAATCACGCAAGTATAATAATTACCACATTTATGAATACGGATCCCCTTTACGTTCGGAAGCAATGACTTTATTGACCACCCGAATGTGCAAAAGCACTTGACACTGACGTTTCACGCGACTGGTCACATCTGCATCGTTTTGAAGTAACAGCTCCACCTGGTGTTCTCCAGCACCATCGCTACTTAATCTGTACTGTGGTACGTTACCTTATTTTTAAGACAGGATCTTATTTATGCCGGGCAGTGGGCAAGCCGCGCTCGAGAAGGTGGCGGCAGGCCTGCTGGCCCAGCTGCAGGGTCGGCGGAGGGCAAAGCCAGGAGCCCGGGGAAGGGGACGGGGCCTTTCCTCACAGCGGCCCGCCCCTTCTAGGGCTCCGGGGTGAGTCGACGCAAACGGGAACCGCTACGGAGGACCGCGGGGTGCGCGGAGTCGACTGCGCCTGCCTGCGCCGCGGCGCGGCGCGGCACCCGCCGCCGAGGGCCGGAGAGAGGAGGCTGGCGGACAAGCGCAACGCCCTTCGCCTTCCGCGCGGCGCTTTACGGCACGCTGCTTCGGCACTGTCGCGCGGCAGCGGCCAGGCGGGCCAATGGGGAGCCGCGCCCGCCGGAG
>NW_008795321.1:2750398-2779032 GCF_000699145.1 Aptenodytes forsteri | reverse complement strand
GCCGGCGGCGTGCTGCGTCCTGCCGGGCGCTGTCACTGGGCCTGGTCTGGGGATCCCTGGGGAGCGGGGCCGGGGCCGGGGCCTCTGCCGCCCAGGCCCGGTGAACCGCGGTCTTGCCTAGCTGAGCCTCCGTGCTGTGGCGATCTGTGGGGGACCTATTCTGGTCCCTCACCGCCCACCTAAGGACGGGCCACCGCCACTGAGAAGGGTTTAACTCCGTCAAGTGTGTTAACCTGTGTTCAGGGAAGCGCAGGCTGTCCTTTCCTCACATCGTTAGCAGGGGAGCCACGGTGGTCCGGTAATGGTGTCTCTTGCTCCGTTCGCAGTGGTGCCACAATGGAAGCCAAGGGTAAACGGAAGTTCGTGGGGAAGAGTGGAAAAGCACCTCGTGGAAAAGTGCCACACGGCAAAAGGAAATTTAAAAAAGGTAATGGTAAGAAGGCGAAGGCTCCTTAATAGGAGTCCTGGCTGAGTGATTATTGTTGTGCACAGGCATGTTCAAACTTCTTTTTTTCTTGGTGAACTTAATATCGAGATTAGTAGCTTGGTCGATGAGTGAAGAGAGGTGGATATTGTCTACATGGACTACAGTAAGGCTTTTGAAAGTGTCTCCCATATGGTCCTCATGGAGGTGCTGATGAATTATGGGCTGGATGAGCAGATGGTGAGGTAGATTGAAAACTGGCTGAACGGCTGTGCCCAGAGAGAGGTAATCAGTGGCACAAAATCTAGTTGGAGGCCGGTAGCTAGCAGTATACTCCAGGAGTCAATACTGGGTATAGTCCTGTTCAACGGCTTCGTTGATGATCTGGATGATGGGGCAGAGTGTACCATCAGCAAGTTTACTGTTGACACAGAACCGGGAGGAGTGGCTGATGCACCAGAGGTCGTGCTGCCCTCCAGAGGGACCTCAACGGGCTGGAGAAATGGGCTGACAGAAGCCTCATGAAGTTTAACAAGGAGTGAAGGGCAAAGTCCTGCACCTGAGGGGGGAACAACTCCATTCACTAGTACATGCTGGGGGAAAGCAGCTTTGCAGAAAAGGCCCTGGGGCTCCCAGTGATCACAAAGTTGAGCATGAGCCAGCAATGTGCCCTTGTAGCAAAGGTGGCTAATTGGATCCTGAGCTGCATTAGGAGGAGTGCTGCCAGCAGGTTGAGGGAGGTGATCTTTGCCCTCTCCTCAGCACTGGTGAGGCCCCACCTGGAGTGCTGTGTCCAGTTCTGGGCTTGCCAGTACAGGAGAGACATGGACATACTGGAGAGAGACCAGCAAAGGGCTATGAACATGATGAAGGGTCTGGAGCATCTCTCCTATGAGGAAAGGCTGAGAGAGCTGGGATAGTTCAGCCTAGGGAAGAGAAGGCTCAGGGAGATCTTGTCAATGTGTACAGATACCCGAAGGGAGGGTGCAAAGGCAGAGCTGGGCTCCTTTCAGTGGTGCTCAGTGACAGGACCAGCGGCAGTGGGCACAAACTGAAACACAGGAGGTTCCCTCTGAACATCAGGAAAGACTTCTTTACTGTGAGGGTGACCGAGCACTGGCACAGGTTGCCCAGGGAGATGGTGGAGTCTCCCACCTTGGCGACAGTCAAAAGCCACCCAAATATGGGCCTGGGCAACCAGCTTTGGGTGGCCCTGTGTGAGCAGGAGGGTTGGACCAGGTGACCTCCAGAGGTCCCTTCTGACCTCAACCATTCTATGATTCTATCTTGCATTCAAAACTATACTGACTGTATGATCAAATAACCTGGAAAAAGTAAAGCTGAAATGCTTTAAATAGATTGCATTGCAAGCCCTTCAGCTCTATTTGATTGACCTAAAATACTCTTAATTAAAAATTTGAAGTTGATAATTTTTTGGTTCTAGACTTCACTTTCTCACATTAAGAAAAAGTATTTGAAGTTGGGTGTGTGAAATGCTGTGGGTTAGGATTGAGAAGATACCTTTCAGTGTTTGCTCTCTTCTGCTTAAAACAGATGATGTCAAAACAGCTCTGACCATAAACTGTGAAGAGACGATTTGGGGATTGATGACTTTGATGTCAGAGATGGTGAAATTCTTATTTTAGAATAATTCATTTTATGCCTGGGCTGTTATACTGCTGCCCAGAAAATAATGCCTGGGCAAAACTTCCCTAGGGAAAACTGGGACACCCAGGGAATGCAATGAAAACACCAGCTTTGAGAAGCATATAAGAATTATTGTTTTATATATAATTGTTATTACAAAGTGGTTTAATTCTTGTTACAGTAGTAATTTGTTATTTTGAAGCAGCATTATCTCTAGGATAACATTTTAATTTCTGTTTTGTTGGTTAATAGATTCAGGTCCACCGAAGAAACTTCTTAACAAAGGAGATGAGGAGGGAAAGCCTAAATCCATTTCCAAGAAATTTGTGAAAGGACAGTTAAGACCTGGAAAAGCTAGTGTCAAACAATTCAAGAATAAACAGCAATCAGAAAAGCTTGCAAAGAAGAGGAAGCTCCAGGATGGTGAAGAGGGAGGTGAGCAGACTTTTAAGCCTGGATATCAATGGAAACTAGGTTTTGGGAAACACATGGTTCATCTAGGTCTTCCTCTTTCTCCTTGCCTTGTTATCACCTTTCCAGATTGGCTGAATGACTCCCAAGTTTACTTCATGTTTAATTTTTGCTGTGGAAAAGTTTACTTCACCTGACTAAGCTTGAGGCCAAAGTCATGAGAATCAACAGTTATGAATTTTCTTGGAACTCAAAAGTAAAGATGCAGTAGCAAATTTAAATAATTGGTATGCCATCATAAAGCTATGATTATTTTAATGACAGTATTAAGGGGCTAGCTTGTAACTGGCTGTTTTCAAACAAATTTGGAAAATACAGTTTTTCGTAGACCATTTCAGAAATTTAATCCTCTGTTCTGAAAGTACTGGCTATAAAATTTGGAACACCAAAATTCATGAAACAAAGTTGATTATCCTTTATATTATTTTTTTTCTGTGGTCCAAACTGACACCTCTTAAACAAACAAAGACATCGTCGGTGTTATCGCTGCTTTTTACATTTTACAGCAAACCAGCTTATTTTTGTGTTTATGCAGAGAGGCTAAATAAATGTCTGGTTTTATCACTGTTTAAATGGATTTATTTTTTAATATTGTTTCTGGTACATGAGAACTTCATGTTGTTCCTTCCTCTGCTGTGAAGCAAAGCTCTACTGCGACAATTGAACAGCACTAAAATGAGAAGTGGAATCTGAAGTGAGGGATTGTGAAGTTCTGCAGAAAAATGTTAGGTGATTGAAGAACAGTAGAAGGTGTTGATATTTAGATGTCTGGAAATGTAATAGCAACAGGATGTTTGTATTAAGCTGCTTTAAAAAAAAACCAAAACACCATCACAAACAAACCTTTAAATGTTTATAAGAATAACTGTGAAAGCTGCTGTGTATTGCACAGTGGCGCTGCTCCCAAAGCAAAGTGTTACTCTTTTTGCTTGTCACTATTACTTTAGGAGAGTGATAGAAAAAATCAATAATATGCTTTGTAAAAAGAGAGCATGGGTTTTGGGTGGGTAAGACAGTTAAGTGCATGCTGCTAAATACCAACAAGCGGTGCTTTAAGGTCTAAAAATTTAAAGCTGGGTCTTCAGTGTTCCATATAGAACTACTGGTTAGCATGACTTGCTTCTGTGAAACCATGTGATATAAGATGATGGTTTTTGTCAAGGTATGAATAAAACTAAAATCAGATATTTGAAGTTTTTCCATAACTCATTTGTGGCACTTTCTATAAAATTACCTTAACTGAGTTTGTTATGTGGCAGTGTATAGCTGTTGTATGGTAAAATCCCATGCTTAAGGAATTTGACTGAATAAAAAGATTAAGCATGTAAAAAGGCTTTAATTTTTTTCCTTTCTCTGAGATTTCAGGTATGTATCTCTGAGTTAGAGTTCTTCTTTTGAGAGAGGGAAAAGGTATGTATGAGTACAGGATGAACTAAAAAGGGAGAATTACCTGGGGCAGTCATAGGCTGCTAGGTGCATTCTGAGTCAATTTTCAAGCTATTTAGAGGTTTATTATGCATACTTTAACAGAGCTTTGAGGAAAAATCATCATTTGCCTTGTTCTTCCAGTATTCTAGAAGTGAAAATTACTAGCGTAGCATACTTATTAAATATTTATGCTTTCGTATTAGCTAGCTGGGTAACTGCAGGCAAAGCTCCTGAATTGTTAGCAATTCAAGTCACAGAGCTGCCAGAGTTTATACTGATAAAGGAGTCCATTGCTCCTCTTTTATTGACCATGGAAAATGGATTTATTTTTGTCTTCAGGGTCAGATTCTAAGAAGCCTAAGTGGAATGACTTCAAAAAGAAAAGGAAGGAGTTAAAGCAAACCAGACAACTTAATGATAAAAGTAATTATGACATAATTGTAAAATCAAAGCAAATATGGGAAAGTGTGAGAAGGTAATAATGATTTTTTTTTTCTTTCATTCAGTTGGCTTTTAGTTGTAAGTTGCAAGAAGACTCTCTTTATCATCTTGTAATTATATGAAACTATATTTCCACAGTGAAACTCCATGTGTGAATGATAACATTACATGCAATTCTGTAGATGGTTCAAGCAGAGTGTGGTGACCCATGGTGCTAGAAATATCTGGATTGAGCTCACTTGTATTTTAGGCTAAAATTTGTGAGTAAATGCTTAAGGAGTTGTCTTATTTTTTGAAGCCTGAAGCACAGACCACATACTGATTCAGCCTGATCTTGCAGTGGGATCACTGCATGAGTTTTTTGTGGAGGTTTGTATACTCTCTCTGGACAGGTGTAATTCTAGAACTGGGGCCCCACATCAGAAAGAGGAGTTAATTTTACTTGCTCTTAGTGTCTGTGCTTTGCAGTTTTGGCTGTAAGATGCTTACAGATCTTGGGATCTGTAGACAGCTCTGGCTGCAGATTTGAGATTATCTTCCTTTTAATAATATTGTTACTCAGAAAAGAATAATTTTAAAGGGTGGAAACCTGGTTTGGCTTCTAGGAACTGAAAGTACGTAATTACATCCATATACAGGTTTAATGAATGACAATGTAAGTTTGGATTAGCAGGAGCTAAATTAATTATATTTTGTACCTTCTCGCGTCTTAATTTATAGATAAAAGTGAATCATGCTACAAAAAGGCTGCTTCCTCAATTAAGATTGTTTTACTTTTTTTTGCTTGTAGGAAGAAATGCGATAAGGAGAAGCGAGAAAAGCTAATGAATGAACTACAGAAGCTTCTTCATGGAAAAATTAAAAGTGTAAGAAAAACTAATGCCATAGTGCACAAATTCACAAAAGCTTCTTTAAAGAATGGTGAAATATAAATGGACTTCTAATAATATAGTACTAGCCTGTTCTTCCAAAAGCTACAGGGAATTTTTTTAAACTGTGAGTAAAAACGAACAAAAACAGGGTTGAAAGGCTGCGTTTGACACCTGGATTTCAGGACAGTAGTCCTGGGATGCTTTGTCTATCAGCTGGCTATTATAAGACTGTCTGTTTTGCCAAGCAGCCTTAGTCCAGTGAAATTCTGTGTTAACTGAACTTCAAAAACAGCCACTCAGAGTTTTGATTAATTACAATCTTTGCTTTGCAACTTTCTTTTAGAGAAGTTAGTGTCTGGAGACTTAGCTATACTAAACAGTCTTTCCGCTTAATTCTTGAAATGTATAAATTTGCAGTGAAATACATGTTGGATTTTAAAGTAATTCTTGGTGTTCCATGACAAAGTGGAACTGTATTGTCACACTCACTCTGAAATTACAAAGAACATGAGACAAAATGAGATACCATTTCATGGTTCTCTTTCAGTATTAAAAACTTGAGGCATGTCCTTAATTCTCAGCAACTGCAAGTATTGTCTATATTTTGTTTGATAGAGTACTTACAAAGCAGTGAAAAAAACTTAAAACGTAATTTGTTATAAACAGGTAACTACTTTTCTAATTGGCATTACATGCTACATGTGGCATAAAACTATCAGGGAGCAAGTGCATTGAAATATATTCAGTCCATAATGCCGTTTGAACGGCCTAGGATAATGAAATATCTCTGTCCTGTAGCTGGCATTTGCCCATGATTCAACTCGAGTGATCCAGTGCTTTATTCAGTATGGTAATGAGAAGCAAAGGCAAGAGACATTTGAAGAATTGAAAGGTACTTTCTTTCCATTTACATTTTACCTATATGCTTCTGTATTGGTTTTACGATGCATTAAAACAAGCCATATTATTTTCTCTTGAATATTTTTAACTTTCTGCTGAAATGATGCATTGTTCCTAGTGAGCTCTTAGAACTTATTTAAATAATGGCATCTTGTTTTGTAGCGTTAATGTAGTGAAAAATCAAACCAGCTGAATATTTTTCCCTTCTTCTAGATAGCCTAGTAGAGTTGAGCAAGTCAAAATACTCCAGAAATATTGTGAAGAAGTTTCTTATGTATGGGTGAGTATGAAGTGAATTTGCTTAGCTGTGTTGCATTGTTTCATTTCCAGTGTGAATGCTGCTCTTAATCTACAGTGCATTGATCATGAATAAAAAAATACGTTTCTGGAAACATCTTTATAATAGTGACAAGACAGGAGAGCGTCTGGTATCGCTAACAGCAGTTTTCCTTTTGCAAAAAGTAAAGCTAAAGCTGTACACATCGAGGAAAACATATGCCAAAAAAAGCTCAAATATATGCTCAAAGTTGATCTTTGCCTTATACAAAAAACTGCCTTTTAAAATTTTTCTCTGCTTAGTGTTTGAGGAAGGCATCTTTTATTCTGTAGAATTTATCCGCTCGTTTCTTTTCTTTCCCTCAAAATGCCTTATGATTTCTCCAGATTCCTGGCTCACTTGCTATATTTTCACAAATCCATAAGTCTGATCCAGATGCATGTATTTCCTGGTTTCAATGCTAAAACTTATCATCTAAATGCACTTCCAAAAATAAAACTATTGATAGGTCAGCTTATCCCCAAAGTTTTAACTCTTGCTATCTATCTTTCCCTGTGCAACAGGACAAAACCACAAGTTGCAGAAATAATAAAAAGTTTTAAAGGCCATGTGAAAAAAATGCTCCGTCATGCCGAAGCATCTGCTGTAGTGGAATATGCATATAATGACAAAGCCATTCTGGAGCAGAGGAATATGCTGACAGAAGAACTGTATGGGAACACTTTCCAGGTTTACAAGGTGACGTTTCAAAACTTTCCAGTCTAAGGTGTTTTAGCATCTAACTTGCTGTGTGGTAATACCTTACCTATCTTACTACTGTTTCTTTTGATTAAACTTCTGTCAGCTGTCCAAACATAGTCTAGTTTAGCATGTTTAAATGTAATGATTACTTGCACATTTCTATTCTAGATCAAATTGTTGTGTTTTTCAGTTTGAACTATGTAAGATATATTACGTTCATGTATGAGCTTACTCTGCTCATCAAAGACAGTCTAATATCATATAGTTGCAGTTATTGTAGTGTCGTAGTGTCCAGCCTGAAGTGGTCATCCTTGCTGAGATAAGATTTAGGCTTAATTCCCCATTAATGCTGTAGATGGCTTTTGTGTCATAACTGACTTATGTCTCGTGAGAACTGACTAGGCAGAATGTGCCTCTATCTGTATACGGTATGTCATTTAGGCTTAATTTTTGGCTTTGTTTTCTTTTCCCATGGAGGCTATAGGACTTGAGTCCAAACTTTCTTGAAACCATTTAGATGTAGATCCTCAGCAGGCAGTGGGAACCTTTTTAAAAAGTACAACCTCCTTTCTTTTAACTTTGTTTTTCCTTCTTTCTTGCTGACTTGAAAAGTTGGTTTCCATTAGAGGCACAAATAGTTTTATTTGCTACAAAGTACAAAACTGTTTTATGCAATTATTAACTACACTAGAGTGACTTCTGCACCATGGTGTACAACACAGCACACTTTTACCCAAGATTTCTGTTAAAATTGTATAAGAAATTAACAGATCATTTCTGAACCTTATTGCTATTTTTTTCTTCACAGGTTATTGTAAGTTTTAATAAAGCATTTTGCAACACTGTAATAAGAATGGTGTGTTTGCTGTGTTTGTGGGCTGTAATTTGTACTGGGAGTAAAACAGCCTCTGAAATCAAGTCCAGCATTAGCTTCAATCATTCTAGCATTCTTGGCGTGAGTGCCTCAAGTAGTCTTACATTGCGGTGCAAACCTGAGACTCAACAGTATGTGGGTTTATAAGAAATTACGATGTAATCCTTAATGAGACCTGGAATTTCTTGGAGTTTTGAAATGTGTGGTCCACTTTTCCCCCTCCTGCCTCCAACTCTCCACCCCCCTCCCCCCCACCAGCAGGGACGGTTAGAAATACATTTCTTCTAATTCTCTATCTAGTCCGACTGTTCTTCTAACAACAGATTCTTTTACAAGAGTTACCAGTGTAATTGTTTAGATGAGATACCAGGAAGTACTTTGTATTTAATGTACATGGTATATATTCCTCCTCTGCTGTTCTTCAGCTGGAATTTCCTGGGCCTTGGTTAACTTCTCAGTTCATTGACTTGTTGCTGTGCTGCACCCTGACATACACATATTGTCATGCAGGATTTCTGCTTAGCTCAGGAGTCCCTTAACACAATGCCAATTTTGTGTATTTTACCTTGTATCTGACAGTCTCATGAAGAGCTGACCGTAAGTGGCAAAAAACAGTTCAGACCACAGAAGTAGCTTTTGTTTGCTAATAATGAATATTCAGTTTGTAGAAACTTAAGTA
This sequence comes from Aptenodytes forsteri, assembly GCF_000699145.1. Lineage (NCBI taxonomy): Eukaryota > Metazoa > Chordata > Aves > Sphenisciformes > Spheniscidae > Aptenodytes > Aptenodytes forsteri. The sequence goes on along the minus strand of NW_008795321.1, from coordinate 2,770,278 downwards.
TGCAGCTTCTGACATACTCAAAGTAGATAAGCTTTTTGTTTTTAAAATTGTAAAAACTGTTAGTTTTGCAGAAAATTCAGTTTGTTTGTGATATTGTTCATGAATTTTGATTGAAAAGGGACTAAAGATTATAATCTATGAACTCCAATACTTAGTGGGAATGATTAAACCTCTGATTGTGCATTCATTTCAGACACCAGTTGTCCCAACACTGGGTAAAGTGTTAGAAGCTCAGCCTGAAAAGAGAGAGGCCATCTTGGATGAAATGAAACAGATTCTTACACCAATGGCACAAAAGTAAGGACAAAAGTTCATTTAAGGCGTGACAATCTAGCATGAACCGGTCTGTTTCTGACATACAAACACCCAGTGATATTGATACTCTTTTAAGCTCATATGGCAGTGATATTGATACTCTTTTAAGCTGTAACACTGCTGTGTTGTATAGTAACTGTGGTTTTGTCTGAAGTGTCGTAATGAATATCTTGCCTTAATTTTGAACTCCACTTCTATAAACTAAAGTGTCCCCTGCCCCAGTCAAACAATCGGTAGAAATCCCACAGTGTGGTGTGCTTCCATAATGTGTTATTGGATAAGCTTCTCCAGTGGTCTTTAGGAGAAAATATTTCTCTGGGTTTTAGAATTTGTAAGTTTTGGTAGAATTTTCCACATACTGTAAATGCTAAACGCCTAATCCAGAATGACTATGTGTTTTCTGCACACCACGCTGCCTAACTTTTTCTTTTTTAAATACAAATGAAGTATTGCTAGCTTATGTTAAAACCATTACTTGGGGACTTTTTGCTTATTTTCCTCTTCCCAAATACAGAGAGGCTGTGATAAAGCACTCACTGGTGCATAAAGTATTTTTGGACTTTTTCACTTACGCTCTTCCGAAACAAAGATCCGTAAGTATGTTTTTTGTTGTCTTTTGCCTTTCAGTGGAATGTTTTTAATCTTGTTGTGAAAGTGTTGTAAGGTAACTAGACAAAAATACACATCTTACATTTACAGAGTTTTACATATCTGGCGATTCCAGAGAAATGGTTGGGGAGTAGTGTTGTATGGAGATTTACAGTCACAGTGAACTTTCACACTAAAGCAATAGTGTTTGTGATATTTGCATTAAAAAAAAAAATCTAATGGAATGACTTTGTTTTCTCTCCATGCTAACTGGTCCTTCTGAATAGCTGGAGAATAATTAAAGCCAGGGACATTGCTTCCAGTAGCTTAGCTTTCCAGCATGTAGTTTATCAACCACTTCTAGCCATTGTCCAAAAAACAAAATACAATCAGATCGGGCCCTTCTGTCAGCAGCCAAAACTTTGTCTTCATGGCCTAAATCCATCTGCATGGTGTGACATTGTATAAGCTGGTATCCTGCTTGACTTCACTTGTCTTCAAGCTGTGTCCATCAGCCTTGCCCTGGTTCTGCAGTTCAGCACCATCTCATTCCAGGCCAGGTGGAGCCTTCTAGACTTGCTGTCTCTTACCTACTTCTGCTGGACTGGACTCCTGAACTCTTTTTTTGTTACTGTTAACAAACCCAAAGCTAAGGGTAGTGAGGTGGACTATTCATGGCCTATTCTGAGTCCAGATCTTACCTAATTAAAAGGTTCCTGTGAATGGTTTCATGTAATGCTTTGTCAGAGAACGCTTCTGGATTCAGAGTCTTGTGTGAATCAGGGGAGTAAGGGCATATCTCTTCCTCCTTGCTTGGCTTTTTGTGCAGACATGGTAGCACATGGATATTCTCTTTGGGGTTTGAAAATCCCTTTTGTAGATCTGTTCCTGCTTGTGCATATAGCTAGTGACACCAATCGTGTTGTGACTGAGCAGTTTCTAAATAAATGGTAAAATGCTTGGAACCTTTGACGAGAAAGTGAGAAGCAGTTAGGGATAGGAAGGGAGATAGGTGGGAGCTTCATGTCAAAGAAATCTATCAGATAATAACAGAAGTAGTATCTAGTAACCCTGGAGGGGTGTTTTTTTTGTTTGGTTTTTCTTTTTTGGCTGATGGTGTTACTCGTCAGATGGCTTCAGAACCTCATTCCTTTGACATGGAGACTAACTTTTGGCTGAATCTTGTCATATCTGATTTATAACATCACCTGGTGCTTAAACGACCTTTTCGTTCTTCTTGCTTTCTGGCTAATACCCTGTATGTATAAATAAATTGCATCACCTTCAAAGACTTCCTAAATGAATTGTCTTTGTCTCCTCTAATTTTAGTCTCAGTTCTGAGCACCCTTCCTTGAATTGTCTGTAATAGGACAACTGACAAGCTTCAATACAGTTCTAATTTCACAGGATTAATATGATGAACAGTGTAGTTTTGAAAGAAGAAAGCTGTGTCATTTACAGTCTTTTGGACTCCTTTTGAGGCTGTTTTTCATAGGTCAAGGCAATGAGAGTGGTCCTGTAGAGCCAGTGATGCTCTCCATAGTGTTGTGGGCAGACAAAAAATCCTTTCATGCCCTCGCCCACCTGCCTTGAGATTTCTCATGTCTTTTTTCTTTCACCTTTTTGCTTTATCACCTTTTCTTCCCCAGGAAATGATAGAAGCTGTCAGAGAGGCTGTCATCTACCTGGCACACACTCATGATGGAGCCCGAGTAGCGATGCACTGCTTATGGCATGGTACTCCCAAGGTAATGTTTGATTTCTGTCTGCCCAGTCCTTTCTAATAACAGTCTAGTCTGAGACTGTGAGTATGATTGCTCACATGGGTTCTTCTGCCAGCGCGCATTTTGATGCAGTTAAGTATTTAAGAGCAAGGTTAGAAAGTGGCCCCACTTTACCTATTGGCAAATATAAGCAGTAGTTTTTTCGTGAATCAAATGCTTTCATTAGAACTTTTATAGTGGAAGCATCTCCTTTTATTTTTAGCAGAGTTCTTGGCGATGACACAAAGCTTTTCCATTTTAAAATTATTGGCCATTCATTCATCCTGTAGATTTCTTAATGCAGGTGAAATTGGCAGTAGGGAGAGGACAGTAAAGAAGTCATAATGTGGAACGATGTTTGGCTTTGGAATGTCAAGACTTAGAAAATGTTATAGGAACTGTGTTTTAGTTTCTTCTGCTGATACGGTATCCTGAAATACTTTAGGTGTAATGTATGCCATCATCTCTTGGAAATATTGTAATGCCTCCTATCTTTTTCTGTATTGGGAAAAAAAAAAAAGACAACTTATGAAAATAGTCTGCTTGTTAAAGAGTGCAGAAAAAAATATGAAGTTGCTAGGGTCTAGGGGTAGTAATTGGTCTGAAGAAGACTGAGCAGTGATTGCAAGAGCCAAAGTACAAGCATTGAGGAAACTTTCTGCCAAAAAAATCTTGCTAGTAAAGGGGTTTTGCAACAGGCTAGAGTCCTTGCTACTTTAAAGTTTCGGGTCCTGTGGAATAAGTTTCTTTCCAAATGAAGAGTTGAAGTGCATTCTTCTTCTGTAAGTAATGAACAAGATACAGGTGAACATATGTGGTGGTTTGTTTTATTTGTTTTTTTCAAGTTGCCCTTTTTGGCATCTCCTGTTGGTGGGCTGTACTTTTAAACATATCGCAGAGCCTCCCGGGGATTGAGTCTTTCACGGTTCAGGTTGACCTCTTCACACTGATTCTAGGTGTTGACTAACAGTACAAATATGAGACTTTAGTAAATAGCCTTTGCTTTAGTAAGCAAATTGAAGGTTATCTTTTTGAAGGTGTAAATAACAATTTAGTTGTTCAGAATCACTGGCATTATAGGCTCATTTGAGTTTCTTGTTTCCTTTTGGATAGGACAGAAAAGTAATTGTGAAAACCATGAAGACATACATTGAAAAAATAGCAACGGTGAGTATTCATTAACTATTTATTTCATAGTCTCTGAAACACAAGTGATTTGATAGAGGCTAATTTGAATGTGCTTTGGTACTGGAAACAACTGTGAGATCTTAATAAAAGTAGGTTTAAAATAGTGGTGATGTACTAGATAATATGAAGTATATTGAACTTCATGGAATATTTAGAGACATACCGAGAAACTTCATTGAGGGCACTACATGTAGTACTATACTTCTTTAAAGTAGCTGAGTTAATTATAAGTCCTAAATTTTTTTTCTACAATTTTTGTTTTTGCACCCAACTTTATATTGCATCTTCATATGGCTTGTTGGTTAATTCTCCTTGGTTGGGAGTAAAATAACATGTATACAGAAGAGGAACAAAAATTAAGATGTGTTGGGGATGTCATTGGAAAGGCCATCTAAATGTGCGTATTTCTTGTAAGATGCTCAATAACTCTTTAAGTCAGGAAGCTTCAAAATAAATTAATGCTGAAATGACATACAATAGAAGAAGTCTGTATTTAATTTTTTCTTGAGTAACATGTATGTTTGGAGACTGCAGCACCAATAGAGTAACAGTTGCAACCAGATTTCATAGTGCTGGGCAAAACTGCAACTTTGAAGAAAAGCTTTTTGAACTTCTTCCCTTCCTGCTTGCTCTATTGTTCTGTTTAGTAATAGTTGACATGGTCTCAGTCAGTGGTCTCCAAACTTTTTTGATCACACAACCCTGAGCATGCATCCCCAATAAATGTATATTTATGTATAAATTATGTACATGTACTACTGTACTAGTATACATTATAAAACATACACAGAAATAGAAATTTTAAAAGGATGAGATAATCAGTGGTTATTTTTATATATTTATTAACGGTAGAAAAAAATATTTTCTTCCTGCACCACAGTGGATTGTCTTGTGCATCCCACTTTGTAGGGCACTACGAAGTAGTGGTCTAAGTAATGTTTTTCTCCATAATTTTCTAGTACCAGAATAAATGAGTTGTTTTATTTTATAAAATACATATTATATAGAAATATGAGACAGTGGGTAAATAATAGCTAAAACAACACTGGAGCACTGAAGGTCTGACTTCACTTTGATGTAGAGTCTCACTGACATACAAGTGAACTGGGTTGTGCCCTTTTTGAGTATGCTAGAGACTTGCTTTCCAACAATGCAGTGGAGACTGTGTGGCTCATTGCAGAGACATGATTTCCAGAATTACGGTATGTGATTTATCTCAGTTTTAAGCAAATCCACCATAGAAATAAAATCTGTATGTAATGTTCCTGCAACGCAAATCCTATGATTTTAAATGATGATTGAACAATAGGATTAGGTTAATAGCTTGGGTGTGATAAAGCAGTATATCAATTTATAATGGCAGATCAACTTAATCTACCTTTGTTTTAACAACATGCTTCTCTTAACAAGCCTTGCTTGCAGAGAGAGCCTAAATGTTGGGCTTCTCACATTCTGTGACAGTAGGCAGAATTTGCTTGTGGTTCATGTTGTGTCATGCTTGAGACAAACTCTCAGAAATGTTGATTTTAAGTCAATCAGTATATTTGTAGAACTTGACTGCATGTGGTTTCTGATGTCTCATCTTTGCAGGGTGAATTTTCTCATCTGGTCTTGCTGGCAGCATTTGATTGCATTGATGACACTAAACTTGTGAAACAGTTAATTATATCTGTAAGTAATTGAATTTTTCCTGGAATAGTATACTAAATAGTGTCAGTGTGTTTGTCAGTGTATAGGAGGATGAAAGTAGGAATCCATCTGCTTTTTTCAAACCATTTAATTCCTTTCCACCTTTTCTGTTTCATTATATTTGTGTATCATGATTATTTTTTTCTTTTCACAGAAGACCTCAGCACTTTCATATGTTCCCTTCAGTTATTTATTTGAATTAGTTTTTAAGCTAGATTCAGTGCTTGCTGAAAATTACCCTTTTTGGACTTGTTCATTCTGGCTAATGGATGACTGGAATCTCTTTGAAGTCAGTGTCTTTGTCATAGAAGTTTGAGCTCTGCTAGTATTTCAAGAGATTAAATTGGTGGAAAACTTCAGAATGAGTACGTCACCTTATCCATTTTACAGGCAAAGCATATACCATTTCTCCTGGTACTTTCTCACAGTTCTGGCACTGAAAGTGACCAAATTCTGTAATTCATCGGAATCACAGAATCGGTGGGGGAAATATACTTTTGGAGGATTTAAAGAAAAATGTGTCTATTATCTTTTATGCAAAATGGCTGTGTTATAGGTTGATTTCGAAGTGCACAAGATTTTTGTGTTTATTTGTACTAAACTAAATATTTTCTTTACCTGTTTTACGTTTTGAAATATTTCAACACCTTTGTCATCCATTTAATTGATAAATGAACTTCACATACATCTGAATCTGAATGTACATGCTGAGAAAACAGAATGTGGTTTTGGTTTGGGTTTTTTTTTTCCTCAGAAAAGATTTTTTTTTTTCCATGCCTGGAATGTGAAGGTTACAGTAATAGGGTTTTTTTCATAGTTACAGTGCTGTATCAAACTGATGTTCATCTTAGTTTACCAAAACTCACTTTCACCTAGGTTTAAGCAATGTTTTTGAAATAAGAATGTTGTCTTACCATTTCCTGCCAGCTTCCAACCACCTTTCTCTGTTTCTCATTCCCTCAAAGACAACCAACCAGGCCCCATTTTAATAAAGGGTGACATTGGTTTAAATTGTTCTATTTATCTTTTTCTAGCTGTTGCTGGAAGGATTTTCATGGTGGAAAAAAGGGTTTTTAAGGGCTATGGCCTGCAAAATACGCTGAAAGTGCCCAGAGCTCTGTACAGCCCTCCTTTGCTTTGATAATCATTAATTTTATATGTATATTCAAAGTTGCCAGGAATGGATTATCATGATGGTCAAGAGTATTTGGATGGCATTCAGGATTCTCTAGTGGTACTTGGAACTTGCATAAAATGCATGTTGCTGTATGAAAGGGCATTTATTGAGAAGCTGGCAAATATTTGAGTACAAACACATGGACTAATATAGGTGCTTCCATCTGAATATAGCAGCACGCTTCTATAAGCAAGAGAACTCCCCGGCATATTAATGCGTTTCTTCCTCAGCCATACTAGTGCACAAGTGTATGAGGTGCCCACTCTGCAGTTTACGAAGTGGTTACTTCTATCCAACAACTAACCTCTGGGGAATGCCCAGTGTTTTCTGTTGATGCTCAAATAAACTGCAAATAATACTCCCAGCAGAAGTCAGCTTTGTTCTATTACTGAAACTTAATTTTTCTTGGTGCATGTTCTGTGGTCAGTTTAAGATGGTCTTTTCCTTCCCATGGACTGTCGTTGCTGTCTAGGTACTTATGTACACTCCCTTGAAAGTCAGCATGGTTATCAGTGATTACTCTTAGGTGATGTGGTAGGTGATCCTTTGTATGTCTGGTCTGCTGAGGTTATGACTTTTACTGAGGTTATATTTGTACAGCGTATGACATACCAGAATATGTGTTGTTCTTTGTAATTGTATGTATCAGTGAAAACAAATCCTGTCCTTTTGTAGTATTTTCTAATCGGTGACAGTGATGCATCTGATGAACGCATTTTAAACCTTAATATTTTATTTCTCTTGCTTCTCCAAACTTTCTTGCTGATTAGAGTTTTTTTATTTAATTTCACAAGCAGATATGAATCTTACTGATAGTATGTAGTTTTCCATTCCTAAGCTTTGCATTTGAAAAGTAATCAGTAATTACTGATGACTCAAAACTATTATTTGATTAATGTTTTGTTGCTGTTTGTTTACTTTCACAGGAAATAAATGCTTCTTTGCCCAATATAATAAACAACAAATATGGAAAGAAGGTCTTGTTGTACTTGCTCAGTCCTAGAGACCCTGCACATTTTGTTCCAGAAATCATAACGCTTCTGCAACAGGGAGATGGAAATGCCTATAGGTAACTCAGATATGAAGATTAAGTTGTTTTCCCTAAAGTCTAGAAGAGTTCATGCAACTTTCTGTCATTTTTGATTTAATTTCAGCTTTTCTTCATAATAAATGTTAAGTAATGTGAATACATATAAGTAATACATAAGTATTATTAGTTATGTTAGTCTGTAATCCTTATTTATTGGTGACCAGCAATGTATTGTTGATCAGCAGTTTTCCCCCTTTGTAAAGTGCAAAAATTGTGATGTGTTCTTTGTTTAAACTCATATATCAAATTTGGCGTAGCAGAAAATTTTTAATATGCATTATGGGTGTTTTGAGTTGCATAAAAGTACATCTCAAAATCTAGCAATAAAAATGGAAATTGTTAATTTGAATTCAGACTCTGGTATTGACATTTATATTTATCAGCTTTTGAAGAAGGAGCAATTTTAGATGATTAGTGAGCTGTTTAAGAAATATATCTCAGTAGTTGAGATAACAGAATGAACAGAAAATAAACAGGTTAAATTATCGTTGTTAACAAAAAACTCTGAGGTTTACTGGCAGTCAGCTTTAAACAGTATACACTTTCTCACTCCATATGTTCTTAAAATGTGTGTGCAACATGTGTTTAATTATATGTGAAACAGAGGAAAGAATAATGCTTTATTTTGATCTTCCAATAATTTATAGCTGTCTCAAATAGCATATATGTTCTGAATTTCTTGTTGCTTGATGTGCATACAGAGCAAGTCTTCTACAGTAATGTGCTGTCTCTTTCATCAGTAAGAAGAATACTGAACTCCGCCGCCGTGAACTCTTGGAAGCCATTTCTTCACCCTTGCTAGAATATTTGCAAGAACATACCCAAGAGGTAGTGATAGACAAAGCTACCTTTGTCTTGGTTGCTGACATCTTAAGAACAGCTCTTGGTGACATCCAGCCTGCACTAGATGCAATTGCTAATTTGGCAGCAGAAGAGCTGGTTCCAGGTGGCCGTGATGGGCAGGTAATGTAACGGAGGACAAGGTGCTGAGATCTTGCAGAGCATTTGCTTATCTTGTATTACTAAAATGAAGTCTGCACACTTTTTCCTTTACATAAGACATCAACGTACTGCCCCGATAGCACTCATACATTAGACGTGGTCTCTGTTTTCTGACATTTTCCCTTCATAGTTTATGATTATTGCATCTGGAGTGATGAAGGCTTGAGCCAGCATTTCATCTGAGTTGTAGAGCAAGGTACTTCATGATCTTGAATCTTCAGAACTGCTTTAAGCACTTTGTGGGAAGGTAGCTGACAGTCATGTTACACAGTCTCTCTTTTAATGTTATCTCTATGCAATCAAGCAGTTAGTAAATTTTTATAGTGCATTTGGCTGTTTACACTGAGAATGATAGGGCCTCTTAGCTTTCAGGTATGCTATCTCCATGCAAGGAAAGATCTTAGATAAGCTGTCTGTCTTTACAGTATGACCTTCTCTTCAAAATGTGCCCCTCCCTTATTTTGTTAAGCTCAGTCAGATATGTGTCTGTAGACTAGAAAAAGAAAAATGCTGTGTACGCTATATAAAGATAGATGCCCCCCAGATTTTCATAGTTGTGCTGAATTTGCTCTGTCTTTCCCCTTCAAGATACCCATTTTATAGAATTTTACATGAACTGCTCATGTTTTCTGTGATTTTCTGTGAACCATACTGTAGTGAATTTTCAAGTCTGTGAAAATGTGGAAAGTCTGGAAGTTCTTGTAGAGGCAGCTCAGTAAGCATGAAGTCCTTGGAGGGATGGATGAAACATTGGTTGATATGGTTAATATTACTGAAAGTCAGATGTTACAGGGAAGGTGGTAAAAAATAAACTGGTCAGTTTAAATAAGTTTGATGCAAGTATGTGAATACTTGTTGATATTTGCATAGGTGATGACTAAATGGATCAGTGTGATGAGGTGTCCGAGTGGATAAATCAAGCAGGAATATTTAAGGACAGACACATAACTGCGTTTTGAAACATCATCATTATAATTTGGTTTTGTTTTGGTTTGTTTTTCCCCTTGAAGCTTCACATTGCAGAGCATCCAGCAGGCCATCTGGTTTTGAAATGGTTAATAGAGCAAGATGAAAAAATGAGAGAGAGTGGAAAAGAAGGTATGCTGGAAATTCAGCTTTATTTGATCAAATTATGACTTCGGAGTAATCAGTTATCTGACCTACAATAAGATTGCTGCATTTATTTCTTTTGAATATACTAATATATGGAAAATTTAACATATCCTTTAAGATCATTGCTTTTATCTTTTTGCTGTTGTGAGCTGTTATATGAACAGAATGCTAAGGATATGTTTGCTTTTTCTTCAAAGCAAGTACTGGTCTGTTTTTTCTTCTCAGGGGTTTACTGTGTATTTGGGGCAGGGTTCACTTCTGTGCTTAAAATGTCTTGGTAGCTTTGCTAAATTACACAACAATTTAAAGGATAATAATAGAAAAAGTAAAGTCTTTCTAACAGGAAGACTTGTTTCATTAGTGCTTCTGAGCCAAACTGTAATCTTTACTGTGTTCGTTAGTGCCGCTGGGTGAATGCTTTATAACTGTTATTACAATAATTCATGCACAAAAATAGGACATCTTTGCTATTTTATATCCCAGAAGGCAGAGATTGAGCACAGATGTTCTCATCTTAATTTAGCTTTTAAACTTATTTTATTACATAACTGTAAAATCTTGTGAATCACCATATCCTAATAGAGATTACTTTTTCTCATACAAAAACCTCAAAAAATGAAAGGAGGTGGGGGTAGGATGGTATAATCTGGAGGGAACTTCTCTGTATGGGGGGGGCTTTTTTCTTTGTAGAATTATCAGACCTTGTTAAACTTTTTTTCTTTTCTTCTTACTACATTCAGTTATCCACTGTTTCCTTTAAAAATAAGAGTTAGTTGGGCTTTAATAAATGTTTCTGAAAGGAGGCTGTTTTGCTACTTTTCAAGTGGATGATTAAAAATGTGCAAAGGGGAGTTTTATATGAGTGTCTTTCAGAGACTAGCCTAACTGAGATGATGATAGTTATCTGGATTTATTTCTGCTAACATTGTGCAATTCCCATTTTAAACACAAGCTGTTCCCTTTGGTGTCTTTGTTTTCCTCCAAAGAGTGTGCCGTTCAGAATTGTTGCTCTGAGTTTATGGAATTGGCATTAAAAAACAACCAAATTGTTATCATGTAGGGTACAAGTTGAATAAAAACTGACCTGTTCTTCAGATGGAATTCTGATCTAAAGTGACAGTGAAAAATAGCTTCAGTGTTTGGTTGGAGTTTGTTGGGGTTGGGTAGGGTTTTTTTGGGTTGCTTACTGGTAAGTTTGCTCAGCACACAAGTTGTAAGAGCAGTTTTCCTGAAGTTCAGTTCTCCAAATTCAGCTGGGGACTTGAGGTCAGCCTAGGTTCTTTCTTTTGCATATGCCATTAGTGTAATGAATCTGCAAGTCAACTTAAGCTTTCAAAGCTACTGAAGAAATAGAGCCCTGTAGCATCAGTACAGCTGAAAGAAACAAGGTTCCTAGTGGTTTTCATGCATCAATGGGGGATTAGCTCTGAAGTTTTAAGTAACTTCATCTGTGCAAATTCTGTTTCTTCAGTTGTAGAGTCAGATGCTTAAAAATGTAGCTTTCCTCAGCAGAGGTGTGTATGTATTAATATGTTGCATACAATTATCTCTTGTGTTGGTGTCGTTCTTAGCAAGTTCTTTCTTTGGAGTGGATGCCACCTTTAAGACATGAATAGCCTTTGACACCCTTTTTAAAAAGAAACAGCAAGTTTGCCTGCTTTATACTAGTAAACTCTCACACAGTGCTGCTATTGACTAACTAATTTTAAGCAATACTTGGAAGTAGTCAAACATCTACAAAGGTATTCATTGCATTGAATAGTCAATTATTTTGTGAGAGCAAAACTTTGTGAATACTTGGTGGCTAAAAACTATTTGATTGAATCACAACTGCAGAGAACTTTTAACAGGCTTCTTTGTGTAAAGATACTAATTTTTTTCTTCTCCCTACCCCTTTTCCACGTTTTACAGTTTGCTTTGGAAGAACATTGGTGGAACGTGTTGGTATTGAGAATATGAAGACCTGGGCAGAAGTAAATCGAGGTGCCATTATTCTTTGTTGGTATGTAAGGCACATGGCTATTTCAGATTAGGTTCCAGCGTTAATTTCTTGAACAGCTAAGAGAACATCATTTGAAATTCCTACCAGCAAAATACCAATTTTTGCTCAATGTGTACTGTCTTTCATGCCACTGGTAGGTCTGTGATGGAACAGGGTACTGGAAAAATGCAAGCCAGAGTTTCCATAGGTTGTTCCTTGAGCTCAGGCTTTTGCAGTACTAGGAAGTAGCTCAATGTTGGAAAATCTTAAGATTAAAAATCAAACTTATTTTTAAAATTGTGCCTACTATGTCTTGTTTTACAAGCACAAAATTCTCAAAAGAGCACTCCACAAATAGCTGCATTAAAATAATTAACTCTGAAATATCTGTGACTGGCAGCAGCAGCACACAAGAATCCAGATTTTGGGGGGGGGGGGGGGGGGGGAATCCACTGCTTGTGGTTGAAGATCAACACAAGGACCCTACGCTCTATATCCGGGGGGAGGGGAGGTAACTTACTGCTTTGTGTTGAAGCCTTAATTATGGAGCCTAAGTATGTCTCATACTGAAGTAGACAAGTGTTTGGAATAGACCATGCAAAGGCTTATGATGAGCTAACTGGCTCACAACTTCAAAGCAGTGAACCGTGCAACTAGTGAGATCAGAAAGACCCCACAGGAATCGGACTAACATGAACATTTTGTTTTATCAAATGTGAACAGCTGTGTTTAATCATCATTGTTTTCACTTTGTAACTACCTGTCAGTGTCAGGTTATAGAAACCCAAGGTTTTGTCTTTAGCCCGAAGTGTGTGGTCTGTGTTCTGGAACTCCTGGGTCAGCGTTGCACTGGTGGCTCCTCATAAAGACTTGCACTAAGCCAAAATCAGCAAACAATTCAAACAGACAACATGATTTTGAAAAATAAAAACCTCTTCTCCCTTTTTTCCACCCCACTTCTCCCTCTCCTAAAGTTACTTTAGACTCCTTGCTGTTTGCTTTCCATCTCTGCTCTTTATGACTTTAGAGTGAGGCTACTTTGATGTTCATGCTCTTTTGCAAGGTGAATCAAAAGCTGTTTTCACTAACAGGACTTCTGTTAGTTAATCTGAGTTTAATTCTAACTTTGTTTAGTCGTTATCATTCAGAGCACTAGTGAGAAGAATTGGTAGTAGAAGACTAGTTGCAATCCAGATACAAAACCAGTTTATGCAACATCATAATAGTCATATGGATCTGGCTGTTAAGATTGTTCAGCTGCTAAAATGGTAACACTTTTTCTTTGCCGCTCATAACAGGCCTTTAGAATTCAATAAATGCATGTAACGCCTTTAAGTTATCTGATGCTGTGCACAGATGTTCAGTAGAGATTTGTTATAAAGGCTTGTTCACGGACAGTGTATTAATGCTTGTACTTTTTTCTCCTAACTCAAGGCTGCGGAGATTCATTTAACATGTGGTGTTGCTGGTTTATGTACTAAGCTATTTTGATTGTTCAAATAAAGTTGCAAAGTAAATTAGTGGAATTTTTTCCATGTATAACACTTTAATAACTGTTTGGCTGTCACCGTGACAACAGTCTCTTAATAGGTTTTGAAGACTTACAGAAAAAACAGGAAACTAGTAATTGCTTATTAGCAAAAACCAGCACAGGAGTGATGTATTTTATGGAAAAGTCTGTGAGGAATGTCAGTCTTTCCCTCTCTGCTATTACTCATGGCACTACAGGGTGGGGCTTCGACAAGTGTGCATTATTACCAAGCAGGGTAGGTTATCTCCCAGATTGTCAGTAGAACATTTTTCACCAATACTGAAACTCACCTAACAGGAAAGAGAGATAGAAGTATGGGGGAGGAGTGTGTGTTTGTTTGCTGGAATGTTGGTTTTAGGGTTTTTTTTATTTTAATTAAATCTGAATCCTTTGTCGTTTGAGCTTCTCTTGATGACTCTTTAGGCATGGTGCCCTTTTGTTTAGGCAACTGAGAACACAAGAACATAACCAGCTGCTTTTTTCATGTGACACCTGCTTACCTTGCTAACACGTAGTAATTAATCTCATCTTTGCTTAACTGCATGCATTGAAGTCGAGAGGTTACCTAAATCATACAGCAAAGATTAATTTAATTTAGTCTGGTATAGACAGTAACTGCAATGTTTTTTACATAAAATAATTGTTGAGTTTTACAAAACCTTCTTATTTAAAAAAAATATTCAGATACTTCTTTTGTCATAAAGGAGCTCAGATCCCTCAGACAGAGGTAATTTTCAGTTCTCCCTGAAGCTACGATTGATTTTTGTTTTGTTGTTGGCTTTCGGAAGCCATCTATCACTTACATGCAGATCTGAAACTCAGAATTACCCAGTCAGTCCATTTAGATTTTTGGCTTTCTAGTCATTTAAGCTTATTCACCAGTTATGAGCAGTTCATTGCGTGCTTGATTGCTTAGTTACCTGGTATCCTCTGGACGCTCTCCTTTTATTGCCCTGCTTGCTTTTAATTTGATTTTTATAAGAAAATCTGGGGCCTGGTTCTGACCTAGTACAAGCATGAAGAGTCCTAAGGTCATGAGAGGGCTCTTTGCACACATTACAATTCAGCTTAGTGTAAATAAAGTGTTGTAAGTACTTAAATGTCATGGATGCTGGTCTGTTTACATTTCTACATCTGACCTTTCCTCAGTACTTTTGAATTTGTCAATGATGTGTTATATCAGGGTAGAAAATGGATAAAAATGTACTTCACCAAATGACGTACTGATTTCCATATGTCATTTCTGTAACCTGTAAAAGTTATATTTTATATCCACAAAATACATAGGTACCTGCTTACCAGATCTTAGAATAACTTTCAGAATAATAATTTTTAAAAAAAGAACAACCTATGTTGGCCTTCTGGCTGTATTATCAGACAGGTAGATGTTCTATATTAAAAATAGCGCATCTTGAAATAACTGTGGCTACCAAGAGTTTGAAAGCAGCTTTACATGTATAGCTGTTGGCAGATTAAATTAGTTTTTAGAAATACATAAAATGCAGTCCAGAGTGGCTTGCTGCTTTGTATGCTCTTTGTCCCTGGTGCTGAACCATGTGAATGTCTCCACGTTAAGTACCAATGTGTTCAGCACATCCTTTGTCAGTACTCTCAATTTTCTCAGTGTTACCAGGGGTACGTGACTCACAGAAAAGCTGAAAAAGTGATGAACTCAATTTTAAAGAAGGCCTCTTGATTAAGTAGTACTGTCATAGCTAAAAGTGTAACAGAAGTTGGTGCTAGAAGTTGTTAGTCATAGAAATAAATCAAGGAATAAAGTAGCTGAAAATAGTGGTGGTGTCAGATGGGCATCCCATGCTTTACTGCCTATAGTGTTGCCATCCTGCACAGGATTTGGAGTCCTAAGGGGACAAAATTTAAATCTCACCTTAAACTACATTAATTCCTTTTCTGTCTTATTCAGTTCAGCTTGCCATGACTAAAAAGTAGGCAAGAAACAAGCTCTTAGGTAGCTGCAAAGTTGCGAGCCGTTTGGAAGAATCCTAGGGATTGTAAAGACTTGTAGTATCATGCAGCCTGCTTGGTGCCAGTACATGGGTGTTACAGTTTGTTTCCAACTGTAGTTTATTTGTATACCCGTGCAACTTGTAATTCTGTTCTGGATTGCACACATTGGCTGTAGAAGAGATGAAGTTTTTTAGGCAATGTTCACTTACCATTTTGAAGTAGCAAATTAGGTGTGCCATTACCTCTACTGATTTTGTATTATAATCCAAGAACATTTCACTATTACCTGAAGGAAGGGGAGAAGGACAATCACTGCCTAGGTTGATCTGGATAGTGCAGAAGCTTTTTCTTTCCTAATAGTATTTTACAGCTTACAATGAATTTCCTTGTTTCTGGGGAAGAAAAGTTATCTGGGAAAGCTGGTTTGTTTTCCAAAAGTAACATCTAAAAAAGAACAGAACTGGTAGGGCTCTGTAGTCCTGCACTAAATGAAGCATAGAAGTACAATAGTGAAAGTACTTGATGTGTATTAGATGTACTTCACTGCATCCAGTTTTGGGACCCGCATTACAAGTAAGGTATCAACAACTGGGGTGAGTTTAATGGAGGGTGACCAACATAGTTGTGGGCTGGAACCCTTGGCCTGGGAGGAGAAGCTGTGGGACCGGGGCTGGTTCAGCTGGGAGAAGGGACAGATTTGGGGGCACTCAACAGCATTCCTGGCACCCGAGGGGATGGAGGAGAGCTGGGCTCTTCACAGCAGTGCATGTGTGGCTGGAGGGCGAGAGGCAGCAGCACAAACTGAAACATGAGAGGCTCAGGCTGGAGATAAGGAGAAGCCTTTTCCCCACAAGGACAGCCCAGTGGTGGGGCTGGGGCCCAGGGAGGTTGGGCTGTCTCCTGCTTTGGGGAGTTTAAGCCCAGACTGGGTAAAGCCCTGAGCAGCCTGGTCTGACCCAATGTTTGAACCTGCTTTGAGTAGGGATCTGCAGTTCCTTCCAGTCTGATTTATCCTGTGTTGGTTGTGTTCTCACTTGGTGTTTCATGCTTTCCGGAAAGTTTTACGTCTTTTTCTAATAGGAGGTGATAGAATCTGCCGTGAACTATATTCTTCCTAAATAGTTATTGTTTCCTTACATGGACAGCTTCTTTTCCTATGTCCTACATGCTGACCTTTGACATCTTTGGTTCTTTTCCTTTCTTGTAGCCTTCTCCGGAGCACCGATCAAAAGGTGGCAAATACAGTCAAAAAAGGACTGAAAAAGGTTGTCCCAAAGTTGAAGCTGAATAAAAATGCAAAAGGAATAGAAGCATTACTGGAGAAATTAACTTCCTAGTGTAAATGAAGCTAAAAAGACGATTTACATCAATGCAACCAACTGAGAGTTGGTAAGATTTTGCACCATGGTTGTTTTAAGAAGCAGTGTATGCATTTGTAATTAAATCATTTCTAAAACAACTTGTCTGTTGTACTCATTCTGTTGTGTGCGGTAATTGGTTGTTCTCAGAGGTTGAAATCTCAAGATTTAAGAGCTAGTGGAAACTTCTGAACATGTAATCAAGAAGTTAAATCTTTCCTGATAACTTGCACAACAATGTTTTGAGTCTTGTTAAAATTTGCATGTATGTTATCATAGTTACCATAGAAACAGAAGCATCTGTTCTGTAGATACTCTTGTGTACTGGGCAAATACACTTGTCCTTAATCACCTTCCCTCCTGGTTTCCTCAAAAAACAAAGCAGACAAACAACTCAAGTCCCATTCTTACCCTGTGAAGGAGTGATGGAGGCTCTCATCCTTCAGGAACTAACAAGAATAGAATGAAAATAGTGTCTCTGACTTTTTTCAAAGAAGGTCCTGAAGGAGAGGCTGACTATTTCAATGAACCACAGTTTGGTTTTGTTTTTCTTAAGTCTTCTGAAAAGTACAGACTTTTAAGCCCTAATAAACCAGAGGAATTTGGGGTTTTTTTGGTGTCTTCCTTGTATTAGGGGAGGGATTAATTTACTTCTGCATGATATCAAATTAAGTGTCCTATTGATTTCTACTGTACCCTACTTTGATCTAGAAAAATCAAGCCAATATTTAATTTTCTCATTTTAAGCAAAGGAAGAAAAACCACCAAAACTTTCTTGGTAAGGCATTCATACAACACCCTGGTGGTGTTTAATGCCATGCTGATAGACTGATCCAAACAGAGGACCAAATTAATTAAATGTTCAACTGTAGGAGTCACTCTTTACTGTTGTTTCGCCTGATAGGATGTGGCTCCATTTTTTAATAGCAGATAGTTAGCCGTTACTTCTCGTAATATACAGCTTCCTCAACATAAAGTACAGTGCAACTAATTGGAAGTTGCCAGTGGTTAAGTAAACTGCCTTAAGTTTCCGTATTTTACATGCTTCAAATCAGTCTCCTAAATTACTGACTGTATTGTCGGAGGTCATGATAATCCACAACTACTCCTGCAGTCCATCGGGAACTGCAGTGCCCAGCACCCATGAAAATCAGGTTACCCAGTCTGAGACTCACACTTGCATGCTTAGCATGAGGTAAAATACTCTGGTTCTCCAGGGACCACCTGTATGTATACAGGTGCTGGAATTGTTAAGTACATTTTCTAGATGTGTATGTTTTAAGTATAAATAGTTTATCCAAAGCAATGAAATACATTGTTTCATCTTAATAAGTAATCTCTTGCTTCTCACTGGTCCTGTCTAGGGGGAACATTTTTTAGTACAAAAAAAATTACAAGATACCTGAATAGGCAAATTTTTTAAAAAAATCATAAAGCAAGTTGTAATACATAGTTTACTTAGGTTAATTTAAGCAGTACATGAACGTTATAATTAGGAGAAGTGTTTCTAACATTGTTTCTGTTTGTATCTGTTGATCTACTGATACTTTGCTGACTGTGCTTCCCTCTAATTCCACCTAGGATTATGAGTAGTAGTAAATACTGGAAGGTTAATCCCAATCAGACCAGATTGGCACTGGCATTAAGTGTTCATGCTTGTAAACACATCCTCTCAGTTACTGAAGGTTGCAGCTCATTAGTTTCTATAACAGGATTTTCTTTTGTGACAATAGAACAGATCATTTTAATTAGCAACAGATAATGAATTTAAACTGTAGTGAACTGTTTCTAAAGAAGTCTCAGTTACTGCCAAAAACCCCAACCTACATGAAATATGCAACAGATTTCTGACTGAATAATTAGCGGTAGAGTAAAACAGCAGAAAAAAGACAATCTGATACAGCCCTTCTCAATTTTCAGGTTATTGAGGGGAATAAACTAATGCTTCAAATCTGGCACAGATGTATTTCCAATCAAGAGAATTAAAGGGGGCAGTGAAAGTAAGTCATAGCTAAAGGTAGATATTAATAAACTGAATAGTAGAATGTTGTGTAAGAATGTCTGCTTAATTGAATCTGATTTGATGCTTTGATTGTGTGCTTTAATTCCAGTTGCTTTAACTGAATGTCTACCAGCCAGATCATCTGCATTTTTGAGACTCTGTATATGATTTATTTTAAATCGTGTAATAATTTGGAGTGACTGACTACTAATTTTCCTTACCACAATTTGAGAAATGTCACTCTTGATTAAGTAGACATCAGTTAAGGTTACGCTGAAGATGCTACTATTTTCCTCCGGGGGTAAAACAGAAATTTTGCTGTCAAGGTATGTCTTTAATGTCAGTTGAAACCAAATTCTGAAATAGCCTAATGGAAGGAGAGGAAGAGGAGGTTATGGGGGGTACTAAAGACTGTTTCAGTGGCTTAAGGTACTTCACAGAGTGGACTCATTTTTCCCACTGTTGGGAAAAGAAGCTGTTTGGATGTAGTGCCGTTTCTGTCACAGTCTGCTGCGGGTCTCTCTGTGACTGTGTTGGAGGCTGAGAGATAAATTGTTTGAAAGACTCTGAAGCAAAAGTATTTTTTTTCAGTGTGTCCTTTTTCTTTTGTTTGAAATGTACTTGACAAGGACTTCTGCTTACTTTAGATTATCCAAACTGCTCAAATGATTGTCAGCATCTTAATATAGCTAGCAGTATTTTTTTTATTGCCATGTCCTGGTTTCGGCTGGGATACAGTTAATTTTCTTCCTAGTAGCTGTACAGTGCTGTGTTTTGGATTTAGGATGAGTAATGTTGATAACACACTGACGTCTTAGTTGTTGCTGAGCAGTGCTTACATTAAGTCAAGGATTTTTCAGCTTCTCATACTGCCCTGCCAGCGAGGAGCCTGGAGGTGCACAAGAAGCTGGGAGGGGGCACAGCCAGGACAGCGACCCAAACTTGGCCAAAGGGCTATTCCATACCATATGACGTCATGCAGAACAAAAAAATGGGGAGGTTGGTCGGGGGTGTGTGGCCGCTGCTCAGGAACTGGCTAGGCATCGGTCAGTGGATGGTGAGCAATTGCATTGTGCATCACTTGCTTTGTATATTCTTTTATCATTATTATTATT
>NW_008795321.1:2748215-2750301 GCF_000699145.1 Aptenodytes forsteri | reverse complement strand
TTCAGCTTCTCATACTGCCCTGCCAGCGAGGAGCCTGGAGGTGCACAAGAAGCTGGGAGGGGGCACAGCCAGGACAGCTGACCCAAACTGGCCAAAGGGCTATTCCATACCATATGACGTCATGCAGAACAAAAAAATGGGGAGGTTGGTCGGGGGTGTGTGGCCGCTGCTCAGGAACTGGCTAGGCATCGGTCAGTGGATGGTGAGCAATTGCATTGTGCATCACTTGCTTTGTATATTCTTTTATCATTATTATTATTTTCCCTTCCTTTTCTGTCCTATTAAATTGTCTTTATCTCAACCCATGAATTTTACCTTTTTTCCAATTCTCTCCCCCATCCCACTGGGGGGCAGTGAGCGAACGGCTGTGTGGCGTTTAGCTGCCTGCCGGGTTAAACCACGACATGCCAAGAAGACAGTGGAAGTGCATGTGCAGCAGATAAGCGTCTGTGTCTGTGCCACTTGCTCAGAAGAGAGGCTGTTCCAGGAATTATGGGGTTCTTGTTTTAAAGCCGTCATCCAGAGGTGAAGTGAATGTCCCCTTGGCCATCCAGAGCCAACACCTCTCTCTTTCACTTTATGTAGCAGAAGTTGGAGGGTGAACAGCCAATGTTTAATCACTGTGAATGCTAGGACAGTCTAGGACAGGAAAGGTGGTGATGATTATTTTATTTTTGGTTCTTAGAAGACGGAGGACCCGTTACCTTGGTAATAGTGTATATTAGCGTGTAATAGTGTATTTCCCATTACCTTGGAAATAGGGGTATACGGAGAGGTACTATTGCAACTTAATACCTCTTGGCTTAAGGTACAAAAGGACCAGTTTTCCCCTTTGCTGCTGACAGCAGGAGCTCCCAAGAACAAGCAGTGTTTCTCTTTTCCACTGACTCTCCACCAACTTACCTTTTCTTCAAAAGCAGAAAATGTACACGGTGACTCTGAGTTTGTTTCTGAGTGCAGAATCGAGGACAAAGTGGGGTCAGCAGAAAATGCGGAATGATTGAAGTAGCTGGAAAAAAAGGGGGAATGTTTTGGGACAATATACACATTGCAGGCAGACTGTGACCCGTAAGCTGTGATATTTTCTTTCTTACTCCTGTCCATCTCTTGTCTAGTTGGGTTGTAGACTTGTCAGAATGGACACAAGGCCATATCCATGTATGCACACCGTTTGGCACTTAAAGGTTTCTACATAAGTGTTCTCACTGTTCCTCTGGTATGTCTAAAACAATTAAAAATGGTCCTAATAAAATATTAAAAGTAGGTGTTTTTCATTTCTTACATCTTTAAAACAGATTTGTGTAAGTGTTCATTGCATTAATCAAGACACATTTCCTTCTGACTTCTTGGAAGAAATCTGTAGTGTCCATTAGACAGCATTATCAAGTTCAAGATCATTGTCAAAACCCATCCCTTTTGCCTCACTAGTGTGCACAGCATTTCTCAGACAGTCTGTGAAAATGCAAAAGTTCATTTACTCTAACTGTTATTCTTCCAGCACTTTTCCCCTGTTTTCTGCTTGGGGTTTAAAGCTCTTGTATCGAGTTGCTCCCCTGCACGCTCCATTCTGTAAGTGGCACTTTCTTTCACTGTTAACAATATTTTTGTTGTTGTTTAAAGCCCCTTGTTTTGTTTTCTGTGTCTTGCTTTGAGACCCTGGACTTTTAGGGTATGTAACCTTTTTCAAGATCTGTTAATGGTAGATACCATTGTACTATCCATCTAGAAAGAGAAACAGGGCATTACTGGGAAGGATTGCTATTTAAGAAATACGAATCTATCATACTGTGTTCTCCACCTTTTCTCCAGTCCCTGTAACTGCAAATTTCAGCAGTGCAAGCTTTCCTTGACATGATCGTTTTCTTTTAAGTGTATGCAAAGGCTGTAGCATCCAAAGGAGCAAGTAGAGTATCATTTACAAGCTGTACTAGGGGGAGGGACTGAGCAAAGGGAAAGCCACTGATGGCTGGAAAACTGGAAAATATGCCAGGTAAACTCAATCTTAGTTGTTAGCAGTAATTAATAGAATCATAGAATCATTGAGGTTGGAAAAGACCTCTAAGATCATCGAGTCCAACTGTCGACC
>NW_008795321.1:2744614-2747921 GCF_000699145.1 Aptenodytes forsteri | reverse complement strand
AAGATCATCGAGTCCAACCGTCGACCCAACACCACCATGCCCACTAAACCATGTCCCTAAGTGCCTCATCTACACGTCTTTTAAATACCTCCAGGGATGGGGACTCCACCACTTCCCTGGGCAGCCTGTTCCAATGTTTAACCACTCTTTCAGTAAAGAAATTTTTCCTTACATCCAATCTAAACCTCCCCTGGCACAACTTGAGGCCATTTCCTCTTGTCCTATCGCTTGTTACTTCGGAGAAGAGACCGACACCCACCTCGCTACAACCTCCTTTCAGGTAGTTGTAGAGCGCAATAAGGTCTCCCCTCAGCCTCCTTTTCTGCAGGCTAAACAACCCCAGTTCCCTCAGCCGCTCCTCAGAAGACTTGTTCTCCAGACCCCTCACCAGCCTCGTTGCATACATATTTCCTTACATATGCCAAACTTAACATTATATATCTTCGTAATTTTCTCTTGCAATAGTCATGTATGTAAAGTTTTGTTGAGGGCCATACTAGCTGAAGTGAGTTTAGTCATCTTGTCATCTGCTGTCATGAAAGATGGTTTTAATTGTTGGATTTTTATGCTCTTTTAATCAGAATGTGTCTGACAAGTACACTTATGCTTTACAAAATATAAAAATCTTAGATTCTCTGATTTGCCTTGCCTTCCCCACAGCTGTTTCTGCCTGTTGTTGACATAGCTTGTCAGTCTGTGCTACCTAAAGTGTATCTACATGGATTACATCTTTCATTACAATAGTGGGGCAGTCATAAAAAGCATACGGGAGGGAGCCGACAGGAGCTCTGGGTGTACAGGCGTATATGAACAGGTGCTAGAAGCATTGAGCTAAGAAATCATCAGAAGTTTTTTCTCTCTGTTTGTAAAACAGATGCAAACAAGATACTTGTGGGGCAAAAAAGATACCAGGGCTTTTCATTTTAAAGATGTACTGATTTATAAGCATTCCTGATAAAACATTTTTTGTGGAAAAAGGTAATAAGAGAATATAAGAATTGGTTCAATATGTTGCATTGGTTAAAGTTTCTGCTCCCAGTGAGTGGTTAGATGAAGAAGATAGGGTGCCACAACACCTGCTATAAAGTCATCTTCACAGCATGATGATAGCACCAGTTTTCATGGCAGTCAAAATCATTCTTATGGTTGAAATGCTTTCAGAGGCTGTTTTACAAATTGGTGCCACCAGTTTTTCCACTTAAGCATTTTTTTCTGTTTTTTCTCTGTTTATCTGAAGAGGTAAAATATTTAGAGCCTGTTTCAAATTCCAAGTCTTTTGATAGTGGACAGTGAAAAGAACAGGCAGTACCAATTTAAAGACATGTTTGAGAAACGTCTGAATGATTTCTCTTCAAAAGTATTAAAAATGGTTGAACTTGCAATTTTACATGTCAAATCTCATGGTATTTTATTAGCCAAGGCCCAGGCACAAGGGAGCTACTGGGGTCTGCCTTCCAGAATCGGTGCTGCTCACCAGCCTCCATGCAGCTCCAGTGATTTCCCTTTAAAATGTCCTCATCAGTGGGAGATGCCAAACATAATGTTGTATTTCCTATTTTACACAGCATCGTGCCCAAGTTGGAGGACCTTTGCTTTCACAGATGATGATTCAGCTTCGCAGTGTCTGAGCATTTGTCTCTTTAGTTTGCTGCTTAGCTGTTACGAAGTGCACGTTGGAACCAGCCCTTGAGATCAACAGAGCTACTGACAGAGCAAATGGAATAAGCACTGTAACAGTGCATCTCAAATTGCCTGTTTTCTTCTGCTTCAGGTGCACTTTGAGTGTCTGCCGTTGGTCGTGCTTTGTCCTTTAATCTTGGTATAGTGCACTACGGTGGAAAATTTGTGCATGCATTGTCTGCTCCCAGGCAGTGTGATGCTGCTCAGACTGCAATTGCTGCAATGTGTAGGCCTTGCTTTCTAACCTTTGTTTTCAGGCAGGTATGCAAAGTGCCTTAGGATAACACGCTAATATAGTGAATCTGCATCTGTAATGGTGAGCTTTATCACAGAGAGTGGATCTGACTTGTTTGGAAGGTGAATTTTGTGGCAGAATTTGAATAAAGAGCGGAGGTGGCAGTCTGTGCAGAGAGAAACACAGGAAGAAGGCAGGCATGTAAGGAAGTGGTCTCCTGTGCCATACCAATAAACTAAAGCTGTAAGCAAGCAGGTATTTGCAGATTTCTAAAAGGGGAGGGATTGGGGGAAAAGAACTTGTTGCAGATGGAAAGGTGCCTTTGAAAAGCAATGCCAAAGTGAATTTCAGTGGGATGATGCAAGTGTAATAGCAGTATTACAGCTGTATAAGAAAGAGTAGTAGAGGCCTGTGGAAAGAGGTAAAGCAGGAAAAGTGTGCTTAAAACCTTGTGTGTCTTTCTCTCCTCTCCTCCAGCCCCTCAGCTGATCTAATAAATGTGATTTTGAATCCAGCAGCTTGCCTGCTGCAACACGAGTCAGTAGTGTTTTTCCTTCTGCCTCTGAACAGAAGATGCTGCATCCCTCTCCTTACAGCGGCTCTGGCATTTGTCAGGCTGTTCACTAAGCTGATTCAATTCACAAGCCAGTTAGAGATTTGTGTGTGGTGTTGAATTAATTTCGATTAGCGAGCTGATAAGATTCACTAAACAAAGGCAAACCCGCCTGAACACCAGAGCATGAGCTAAACAGCAGTGTTGCATGGTAAGGCAGCAAGAAGTCTGACATTAGCCAGGAGCAGACCCCTTTGCAGGGGATCAAACTGATCTTTTAGATTGGCTGAGCTGCATGATCAAACTTGTATTTCAAATTTGTGTATAAAATGGCGCCGTTCTCTTCAGTGCATGGAGTTTTAGAGGAACATGCATTGTACTGCCTGGAAAAGTATACCCAGAAAATCAGCATTTTAACCCTGCCATGCCTCAAAGTGGAATGACAGTTGGTTGAGACCTGTGTTTTGATTGCTTATGTTAAATCCTGTCAATAAAAGCCTGGACAATACTCCTTATTCATCTAAAAAAATCCATTCAACCTACAATTAAGGTAACTTTATATTGAACTTTCATGTTCCCTGACTAATTATTATCATTAGTAAGATTACACTCTTCAGTGCATGGAGTTTTAGAGGAACATGCATTGTACTGCCTGGAAAAGTATACCCAGAAAATCAGCATTATTTTAAGCCTGCCATGCCTCAAAGTGGAATGACAGTTGGTTGAGACCTGTGTTTTGATTGCTTATGTTAAATCCTGTCAATAAAAGCCTGGACAATACTCCTTATTCATCTAAAAAAATCCATTCAACCTACAATTAAGGTAACTTTATATTGTAC
>NW_008795321.1:2725097-2742032 GCF_000699145.1 Aptenodytes forsteri | reverse complement strand
GAAGCTGGTGAAGGGTCTAGAGCACAAGTCTTAGCACAAGAGTGGTTGAGGGAACTGTTGTTGTTTAGCCTGGAGAGAAGGAGGCTGAGGGGAGACCTCATCGCTCTCTACAACTCCCTGAAAGGAGGTTGTAGCGAGGTGGGTGTCGGTCTCTTCTCCCAAGTAACTAGCGATAGGATGAGAGGAAATGGCCTCAAGTTGCGCCAGGGGAGGTTTAGATTGGACGTGAGGAAAAATTTCTTCACCAGAATGGTTGTCAAGCATTGGAAGAGGCTGCCCCGGAAAGGGGTTGAGTCACCATCCCTGGAGGTATTTAAAAGACGTGCAGATGTGGTGCTTAGGGACATGGTTTAGTGGTGGACTTGGCAGTGCTAGGTTAATGGTTGGACTGGATGATCTTAAAGTTCTTTTCCAACCTAAACGCTACTATGATTCTATGACTTTGATTTCCTGGTGCTAGGTGATGATATTTTTGTTTGCTTAAACTGTCCTAGGAATATGCAGACCGAGTATTAAACATATCCTGACATTATCCAGATCTGCCTAGAATCACTTCTCTTTTTTTGTAGTGACTTTTGGGGAACGTTTTAGGCTTTGGAGCTGTCTTTCAGAAACAAAAGGAACAGGGAAATTAATCTCCAGTGTAATTAATGCAGCATTAGATTGAAGATTCATTTAGTCCATAGTGATGATAATACAGATTTTGCAGTACAGATTAAATTTTACATTATTGTAAACACAGGACTCCAGCCTTTTGGTACACTCTGTACCTGAAGAAGATGCAGCAGAGCCAGCTAACATAGCAGGTAGCAGGCACTAGATATTTTTAAGAAAAAGGGGACTCTGGCAGCCTCAAACCTCTGGGCGGCAGCCATGAACAATTTTCCATGCGAGGAGACCCAGCTACCTTGCCCTTTCTTACAGGGCGTTGCGGCCCCCCACCACAGCGGGACGTGCTGTCGCAACCTCTGTGTGATTTCCTGAATTTTCCTGAATTTCTGGAACTTGTTGTTGTTTTTTTTCCTGTTTGTTTACCCAAATTAATATTTGGATGTTAAGATATTTGGAAGTCAGACCAGCCCGACCAGCAAGACTTGGCTGGAGCAGACTTGAGGAGCATGGAGTCCCTTTGATGTCAGTGTGGATCCAGCTTATGCCAGGGCTTGATCACAAAGACTTCACCTCAGAGCCCAGCCTTTCTGCAGTCCATGCCTTCACCTCCATATGTAGTTTTTGGTAAGAGAAAAAAAGAAGTGTAAATGTCCTGTTGAGCAAGGCTGTTCTTATATGGGTATTGAACAGTTCCTCTGCAGACAGACATTTTCAGTTTTAGCTGTTTTTAGCCACATAGAGCTACGTTAGCTCCGCAGCCAAAGCAGGTTCTGCCTTCTCTTTGCCAGCTGGTAGTAGAAGTGCTTTTCAGGCAGTTTCCCTCTGCCAGAACCGGCGAAGAAAATAGTGTTGCATGGGTACGTGGTGGCCTGAAGAACAGTTATTAGTGGTAGCGAAAGACTGACTTGGTCAGTCTAAGACAAGTATGGTACTTTTTTATCTGGTTATTAATAGGGGGGAAATGCTTTTGGTTATAAATGGAGCAAATCTGCTTCAGAAGTTAGAATGACAGTATAGAGTAATTTTATAGAGTAGAATTAGACTCTGACAAGCTTTATTTAAAAAACTCGATAATCTCTATCTCAGGAGCTACCTGTAGAATGCTTTAATTTTTCTCAGCATATTTCCATTAAATTACCTAAGTACATAAAAAGCTAGTACCTCTGACCTTTCCCTTTTTCAATCCAAGATAAAGAGCTGGATTACAGTCAAATGCCATGTAATTTCTCTACTACTGAATAAAGAAGTTAATAAAGGTTTTGTAAATAGCAGATAAACATGAATCAAATATTTTTACATAACATAAAAACAGAACGTTCTAAACAGTTGAAGCTATTTTTTAAGCAAGGAGACAATTTTTCCTTCCTAGGCTTATTGATAGTAACTATTTTTCTCCAAAAACTTTGAAGTATACCTGGTTTATAATCTTTAAAATTGTACATATTAAAAGACTGTATTTTACTATTTGCCTTAGAAGCCTGGGAATAGCACCAGATGCCTACTAATCTGTGGTTTACTGTAGCTACCCCTTTAAGTGCTATCTTTCTGAACGAGAAAAGCAAACAGCTGCTGAATTGCATTGAAAAAGTGATGTTTTTCTAAGACAAGGATTTGTGCAAAAGCATATTCTAATTGGAATTCTTTCCACTGTCTCATGTAGGGACAGACTCTTTAGATTTCTATGATCCCCACCCCTATTTTTTTTCCTTTTTAAAAAACTTTCCTTTTTTCTTTTCTTTTTTCTTTTCCTCTTTTTTCTCTTTTCCTCTTTTTTCTTTCTTTTCTTTCTTTTTTTTCTTTTTTTTTCAATAATTCCCAGGCCTAAAATGAGTAGAAGAATCAACACGTAGTTGGCCTAAAATGAAGCCAGGTCATCCAGATAAAGTGACTGTTTCTTTGTCTACCAGAGACAACATGTTTGCTAAGTCTGTAGTGAAACATAATGACAGAACATATTTTTCTTCTCCCTGTGGGGCTCATTAATATCTGCAATTAGTTAAAACAGAAGACTTTAGCATGGCCACATTCAGAGAGGTTTCTAATTTCTCAGTGGTTTGAGAATCCTCCACCGTGTTTCCCCAAAACCTTAGCTATGCCAAATTAACATCTCATAAAACAAGCCCTATCTACTTTGTCTTTAATAGTATTGCCCATCTTTCTTGTATTTAAGTATATTTTCCCTTGATGTGGTTAAATTTGAAATCTGATTGTTGAAGCCCTGTGGCATTCAAGTATCCAAGACAATCATGGCTCTCCTCCATTATTTTTGGATGTCATCATATGTACCATTTGACTGTTTCATTTGAGTAATCTAGGGATAGTGATGATGCCACTGAAAGTCTTAGTGGATGTGGCAGAATAAATTTAACTGAGAGTCCTTCTCAGAAGGAACCATTATGTCCACAAAAAAATAGCAAAAATGCTGCATCCTATTTCAAAACCAGCTGATACAGGTTTGCACAGCCTTCTGCAGATTGTCAGAGGTTTGTTTTGTGGGAATATGAACTCCTTCCTTCCTCTGAGCTGGCTGGATGTCCTTTTTGTATGGTATGAGCCTCAGACTGGCTCTCACAGGGGGACAGGACCTTGTGGGAGAACCTTGCTAGTAGCCATCCACAGAAAATGCTGGTACTGACAGAGCTTTCGGCATTCAGGGCAACATCTGGCTGATACAGTGGTACCTCAACTT
This sequence comes from Aptenodytes forsteri, assembly GCF_000699145.1. NCBI lineage: Eukaryota > Metazoa > Chordata > Aves > Sphenisciformes > Spheniscidae > Aptenodytes > Aptenodytes forsteri. Next base: position 2,738,731 of record NW_008795321.1, on the reverse strand, counting down.
TAGGCATACTCTTTCCTATTTAAATGCACAGACTTACGCTTGTCACCCCTAAAATAAGATTAGTTAAGCCACAAGGCAGAAAGCTGAATAAGGTAATCCAGAGAAGAAAATTATGAGTCTTTGATTGAAAAAAAACCCCAAACACTAATTTCTAGCTTGCTGGAAAATGCTGCTGAATGCAGCAGGGCAGGTGAGCCAGGTATTACAAAACAGAAAAACAGCAACTTTGTGTAGTCTTCTGCTTAATATTTCATGTGGCAGTTGCCAGAGGTCTGTCCTCCAGACTGCACGCTTCTACCATGTACCTTGTGTCAGCTCTAGCATCAGTCAGAGCTCTCTAAAATGAGCTAGGTCATGAACCAATCAAGAATCTAACCCTGTTCCCCCAAACTGTCACATTTGTGTGTTGAGTCAGTGCATAGAGGAATCAAAAACGTACCAAAGCTGCCATCAGTGAGATGGTGGGACTGGATGGCAGAGGGATGAGGGGGCAAAGTGCATTGAGAAAGAAGAGAGTGAGGCAGCTGCTAGGTAAGCTGAGCTGCCTGAGGTGTGGTGGCTCCAGTGTTCAGAGCACCCAGATGGGACCTGGTGATGCTGGTTACAATGTCTTCTTCTCCTGAGGGGACAGAAATTGGTTTCCTCCGTGTTGGGAAGTGTTTTGGCTCATGGCCATTAACCTGTATGGTACTCTAAGTAAGGGTTGCCTTCATGTGGCTGCAGTGTGCAGGGACTGACTCTGGAGTCCTTCCATGCTAAATCCTTCAACCAAAGATTGCTTGGGCCAGAGCAGAGTGAGTATTTGGGAAGATTTTGCCGCTTGGTCAGGGTACTTTCGTAGCTCTTTATTGAAGCAGGGCCGGTGACCCACACCTTTCCACCCAGCCGAGTGCTGCAAACACCAAGCTGTACAGTCTTTCTTTTACTGTCACCTGGAGGGTCATTATTTACTCGGCGCAAAGCAGAACAGCTTCAGCTAGGGAGGTAGGAGAGACCCACTCCAAGCTGTATTTGAACGGTTATAGCAGTACTACGGGACTTGTGCATTAAAATCTTGTTGGACAGATAAGAAAGCACTCACCGAGGACATTCAATTCTGACTCCTGATTAAAAGAGAGAACAGTCCTTTTTCTCTTGCTCATGTTTTGTGTGGAAAGCCTATTCCCTCACATGTCTTGAAGAACATCTGCTTGAATGGGTCCAGCATGTGAGGCAAGTAGGGTGGAAAATGAGGCTGGTGATTTGTGTCAAGTCTGAGGCTATGAGGAAGTCCAGCCTCAGCAGAGTAAGTGCTCAGGCTCTGGATTTCTCTAGGTGGCAAGAAGCTGCTGAGCTTGCCATGCAAGGCTGAGCATCTGCATCCCATCTGCATGGTACATGCAAGTCCTGATTCATTCAGACAAGGAAATTAATTTAGGGTGTCCCATATCTTGGTAAGTTGGGTAATCACCAACATTTAAGTCCTTTTAATGGATCTAACCCAAGCTGCATGTTGAAAATAAAGCACAGTTGTGTTTTAGCATGCTTGTAACCTGCCACCTCACTGAACTGCAGTGGGGGTCTAAGAGAGAGGCTTCCTGTGGTTTCAGTGAAGCTACTCATCCTGTTGTTGCTGTGCAGAAGGGCCATGCAAATTCATATGATCCCTAGAGCAAAAGTAAAGCTGCTATTCTTCTCAGTGAGTGGCAGGATTGTGCCTGCTGCATTGTGTGCAGTCCAGAAGAGCAAACATATTATCACATTCAACTCCCAGGGCTCAGCTGTGCCTTAAAGACATGGTTTAGCTTTTAACAGAGCTGATCATCACACAATGTGCTGACTGTCATTCCTAAAGAACAAAATGACAGATGGGCTTGTGATACATTTGTCTGGAGGTAAAGAATGAGAAGAGCAACTTGGTTACTAATTACCTTCTCACCATTGAAAGGAGAAATGTCCCTACGCTTGACACAATTTGCATGGACATGGCAAAATTAATGAACTTTTTCACCCTCAGCTGTCCCAAGAGTGAGCTTCACACCATTGTCTCCAGTATGGCTCTGGGATTTGAATGCAGCCATTTGCATTCAGCAGGGCAGCAAGGACACAACGTGAGAGTTCAAGAATTTAAAAATGCATCTCTGCCATCAGGCTGTTTTGCTGCTGAGTAACAGCTGTAGGCCATATCAGTGACTGTTACCATTGCTTCTTTTTGTTACCTTTTTTTTTTTTTTACATTATTTGTATCTGAGTATCAATAAACTAACTATTATTTCAGATCTGTTATTCAGGTTACTATTTCTAAACTGGTATGACTGCTTTTACGTAAAAAGAATACTCCTGATATGCTGTGAACTAATAGATGAAACTGATTCCATTTAATTGTTGTTGTTGTTATTTGTTGTGTAGGTTTTGGGGTGAGTTTCTGACACATGAGAAACTGCATCCAGCTGTGCAAGAAGGCTCAGTAATCTTAGGAAGTAAGGTACTACTGGGGGTGAGCTAAGGTGTCAGAATTGTGTCCCTAATGCCTGTATGTACCAGCAAAGTATCTTGACTTTAAATTATATTTAAAATTGGTTACAGATAAGTGCTGATAAGATCCTTTGTATGAAAAGTCTTTATGAGATATTATCCATTACATGTTTCATTTGATTTTTTTTTTTAAATGCTGCTTTAACACTTACGTCCCATGACAGGCCTATTATTATTCTAACAATTCAATAAGTAGATACAGTAAATGCTGTAAAATAAATTTAGTTTATCACTTAATCTTATACCTAAAGAAGGGAAATACTAAAAGCAGTGTGTTGCTTGCCTAGGTATGAAAATGGGAATCATTTGCAGGGCTGCATATGAAAAACAAAATTGGAACAGTGAAGCATAGCTATCTGACAGTGGAAACAGAAGCTGAAAGCTTAAGGAGTATAGATGCTACTAATATTCAGGTAAATGCTCTAGGCTGTTTTCCTGGTTTTGAAAGCTGGTGCAAAACCAATTTCAGCAATGCAGTCAGTATACTGGGTATTCTATTTGTTTAATTTTTGAGACTGCCTTGACAGCAGTGAGGTGGCTGACCCTTAATGGCAGCAATTTGTTTTCCTTTGGTTTGATTATGGTGGGTCTTTATTGTGGGTCTAATCAGTAGCAGGGGGTTACATCTTCATGCGGGTCTATTTTAGAGTTTCTGGGTGGTTAATCTGAAGAATGTCATTCCAGATAGTTGATGAGCACTTAAGTGCTGCTCACAGCCTAGCAAAGCCAAAAAAAATATCTGTTGCTGTAATCTGAGCCTTTTTTCTTTTGAAAACAACCCCCTTCAAAACAGATTTCACCATCTACTTTTGTTACTTTTGACCTTTTCAGTTTATCTTCAGTTAGTTTGGCTGATCTGTTTTTCTTCTTTCTCCTTCAGCTTCTCTGTTCCCTCCCAATATCCAAAGCACAAACTGTATCAGTGCTGTGACGAAGGGTGGGTTGCACCTTCTGCACAGCATTCAGATATTTTCTTCATGGCTCTCCGTGTGAAGTCCACCTTCCCCCTTTCTTTCTTGAGAGCTGTGTACTCGTAGGCCTTCAGCTTGCTGTAATAGTCTGAGAATTTGTTGTAGAGAATGGAGATGGGCATGCCATTCAGGATTATTCCAAACGCAATGCAGAGGAAAGCAAACAGGCGGCCGAGGTGAGTTTCTGGACACATGTCTCCATATCCTACTGTAGAGATGCTGACCTACAGGCAAACCAACATTCAGCTTATTAGCTGAGAAGAAACATACAAACAGCTATGTTAAGAGATCAGGGACAATTTTAAAGTTTGCGCTTTTGCACTTTGCATCATAAATCTGAATACTCTCTGCTGCCTGTTCTTCTGTACCGTCCATCTTATGCAAAAATCCCTAATTAAAAAAAAATCCCTCTCATGTGGTAAAGAAAGACAAGAGTGCAATTTGACACCATTCAGGAGGATTTTTAAAAGCTTTGTCCTGCAGAGGGAATTTCCAAACAATTTCCACACCAGCCTGTCCAGAAGGTGGGTTTGCTCGGCTGCGGTGAGCAGATAGAGACGACTCCCTGACCGCACAAATCCAGTGATAACTGCAGCCCTGCTCCCTCATCGTGTCACTTGGAACAGATGCCCTGTATTTAAAGCCGGTGTGCTTATAAAACCTGGTATTTTGGGACTTATTCTATGGGTTGTATTTTGAGTGTTACCTTTGTTTGTCACATATATTTTAGGAACTAATGAAAAACACAGGAAAAGCTTCAGCTAATTGTGAAATCTATTTTTATAATGTTTGCACTATAGGAAGCAGTGACCCAGGACTTCGAAGTTTCTAGATAAAATCCCCTTTAATGGTTATATACCTACAAGGAGCTGTGGAAAAAACAAAGATCTTTCTCTGTTGCCTGGAAGTTTTTGCTCACAGTGTATGCTCGCAACACATGTATTTATAGTGCTAAATTGTTTGATTTTCCTGCTCAGCTGTATGTCAGAGGTTACAAAAGTAAGGTGTATGTGTGCCTTCAGTAGGGAATATTCCTGTTGGTTTTAGCTGACAGATACACAGGTGGGAAATTTTTGCTGAATTCCCCTTTGAAGAAGGGTTTGGGCGTTGTTTGAAATGTTTTTTTGTGGAAGTGATGGTATTTAGTATGCCTGCTTTATATGAACCTGCACATTTTGCCATCATGTAGTCTACATAGTTTCACAGACTTTTTTCTTCTCAGCCATCAGCATTTTCTCTTTTTAGCCTATAGATGTATGAAGGAACTGTGTTTTATATGGACCCGGTACTATACCAAGTACTGCAAGACTTTCTTTGTAAAATTTTGTTTCAAAAATTCATGGATGTTTGCTTACGGGGATGCTACATATGAATGATATACTCCCAAACAGTCAGCATAAAATAACTCCTAATTTATATACTTCCACTGCACACATCTTGATTGTTTATAATTTTTACATTTCGTAAATATAACTTATTTTTCTCTGGCAGGTAAAACTTGCAAGCTTCTGCTATCTGGCACTTCCTAGTCTGTGCAAGGGGTCTTTTTCAGCCAATGAATTTTATTTAATTTTTTTCACAGTATCTCAACACACTGTGTGTATCTGTAAAACAGTAATCTAAAACTTTGGCAGAAATAAACCACAGGCAGTAGGACTTTCACTGTAATGCCCTTGTGGCTTTAGCACTGAAATAAGTCTTTGGAAGGTCATGGTGTGCAGCCTGCCATCCTTTAATATGCTAAATAAAATGTTATTTCAAATGAATAAAGCATTAGGGTACATGAGACAGCACTGGGTAAGCACATTTGTAGGATGCACCTGGTGCTTCCTGTGGAATAAAAAGGATTAGTCACTTGGTTTAATGGAAATTAAGTCACTGGATTTGAATGATAATACAGGATAAATATCTCCAAAAATAAATACTGAGATGAAGGCAAGATGTTTATCTCTACCAGCCAGGACAAAACCATTATCCTGTGATAAGGTTCTGTTCCACTGGCATAGTCTTCCACATTGCCTGTAACAGTTTGGGGGGGATACTTCTCCTCCTGTGTGTGTGAGACCGTGAACGCTACTGGATTTTAATGAAATTTGAGTGATCTGGATATCTTAATTTTCACTCTTAAAGAATGAATAGGCTTTAAAAAGAGTTTTATGCCTTGGAATTGCAATGTGCATGCTACAGCTTCTCTTTTGGAGGCACTTGCTCAGCTAAATAGGCCTTTTTCACATAGTCATAGTCATATAGGATTCTTAGGAGTATCTAAATGATTACGGTGCCACCAGCTTGCAGAAATGAGCCCTAAAGATTTTGTATATATCCTGCATGTTCAGAAAACAAAATATAAGGTTAATGTCCTGATACTAGTAACATATGAAGAACAAATTTGTTCATAGCTGTGTATATCACTTAAAGATGACGTGTGAAGGTCACATTACGGGACCGTTTCCTTTATTCAGTGATTTTTCCTGCCTTTCCATGCCCCAGCTTAAGGGATATTCAGCACGTGTACATATGCATGTACATATATAAATGCCTATGTGTGTCTGTAAGCCCAGTTTTTATGCCATGCACTGAATCACTATGAACTTATGTATGGGAAACCACCACATCTCATCAGCCGTTGCTGAACCAGATGTGCAGGCCATGGGCTCCCAGGGCTGCTGGCCAGGAGAAGCGACTTTGGATGGGTTGGGGTTGCTGTCCTGTGGGCCCCATGCGCAGCTCAGTGCATTCAGTGCCTATGCTGATCAACCAGTATGAGAAGATCTTCTGACTCCTTTCCAGTCCATTTGCATGGGCTTCCTTTGCCAGGGAAGCGACCGGGACACAGCCAGCCCCAGGAGTCAGAAGAGCTCCTGGGGCCCTGCCATAAACATGGATTATGGAGGCCAGCATCAGCTGCTGCAAAATGAAATGTACATGATGACAGACTAGAACAAGCCTTAGAGTTATGGACAGCCAAGATATGGGCCCTTTGCCTTCCCTCAGCACCTGCAATGTCTAGCTACCCTCTGATTTGATCCAGACTGCTATAGATATGCACATCTTCTGCAGCGTAACAGAGCTGTTGCTTTCCAGCTCTGAAATGCTGCAGGCAGCAGCACAGGCAGGGATCAACTTCCCCCTCTCCCCAATGCCCTTGATAAAACCACCCACTTCCCTGCCAAAACATTGCTTTAAAAATGATAATTGTGAAACTGCTGTACTTGTGCATGAATATTATCTGTTAAGCATTTACTTACAGCCTGCAGCTCGCTCTCCATTGTCTGCTAGTCTTGATAAACCCAGAAGTGTTTCTTTTGTCTTCACAGCTCACCTTGAAGGACATAACTATCATTTTGATCTCACAATAGTTTGAGAAGTATTGGTTAGCCTTCTATAAGTGAATGTATGTCCGTCCTTGGGTGTTAATGTAATCCAAGCCTGGAGTTGAACTGCTTCCCGAACCCTTTAGAGATGAATTCAGAGTTTGGGACCCTAGAACAGTTCTGCCAGGACATTGCCAGAGCCAGAAGGCATTTAGGCAAGGTGGAGAACTTTAAACTCTCACAGTTCTGTGTTCCTGGCTAAATCTTCATGCCCCTGAAAGATGTGAACCCAACAGCCCAGAAAGTGCTGCCTCAAAAACACCCCTCCACATTACACAGTATAGTACAGGTCAGTGATAGTTCAGACCTCTCAAGCAGACGTGCCCAAATGCCTTAGAGCACTAACCCAGTGGCAGTCTCTAGAAACGAGGTCATTTTGTCTTCATTTCTGAGGCTTGTCAGCTGAAACTCAGCCAGTTACCCTCACTCCAAGTGCTTGGGATGGGACTAAAATCACACTCTTTCTGGCAGAGGTTGCAAAAAAAGATTCAAGGTGACATTAACCAGCTCTCAGTACTGACTGATGTGAGATTCAAACCAGTGACCTAGATGTAGAAGGCAGTTTATCCCTTTATGAACCCCTTGAGCTATTCTGCTTCTTTTTGTATTTGTTCCTCTGCGAGACTGGCACGGTATAAATAACCACCAATGTTTTTTGTGTGTGCAGACATGCGCCTTAGACGTGCCATCTAAGGAACAGAACACAGTCTTTTGTGTAAAACAACTGTTGGTCCTAATGCATTTTTAGCAGCCAAAGCTCTGGGACAGCTTTGGCTTTGCAAGTCTGAGTGACCAGATTATAGTTAATAAACTATGTCTTATCAACTTGCAGTTGTATGATGGGTCACAGCAGATCTGCAAAAAGAACAAGAATGAAAATCCTCTGTCCACCTGCAACCAGCTAGCCTGATGCAAGATTATTTTTTTTTTTTTTCCTTTTTTTTTTTGGCAACACTGACAGTGGGATTAAATGGGGAAATACTTTTCTTTCCTGTCTCTTTGCCCACTTCTTCCTTAAAAGTGCAAGTACTGTCTGCATTTGGTCAGACAGGAATTTCAACACTGTCTGCCTGATTAAGCCTTGATTTAAGCTTACAACAAAGGTGAATGAGTGCATGTGTGTGTGTGCGTCAGTGAGTGCATATGTCCTGTAAGCTCAGAATTCAGAGCAGATGTTCACTGATCTGAGCCTGCTGTTTTCAAGACTGTCAGCGACTCTAGCAAGGAAGGGGAGGGAAAGGGAGGGAGGGTCTCTGGCTAGCCAGCAAGGTGAGATGTGTTTACTTACGGCAGCCCACCACCAAGCATGGGGGATGCTGGTGAAGTTGGTACTGGAGACATCATGCTCCACTGTGTAGACCATGGCAGAGAAGGCGAAGATGCCCATGGCAATAAAGAGAAAAAGGCAGCCCACCTGCTGGTAGCACTGGCGCAAGGTAAAGCCGAAGGCACGCAGCCCTGTGGAGTGGCGGGCCAGCTTGAGGATGCGGAAGATGCGCATGAGGCGCATGATGCGAAGCACTTGTCCCACCTTGCCCACCCGTCCCACCTTCTCGATATCGTGCTCGTGCTGAGAGCCCCGACCTCGGGGCTGGTCGTCATCAGCAAAACATTCGAGCAGCAGCTGCAGGTAGAGGGGCAGGATGGCAATGAGGTCTACAGCATTGAGGGCGCTGCTGGCAAAGCGGCGCAGGTCTGGGGTAGAGACCAAGCGCAGCAGGTACTCGAGTGTGAAGAACACAATGCACAGGGTTTCAATGTGCTCCAAGACAGGCCGGCTCTCCCCGCTCTTCCGGTCTACCTGCTGCATCTCCTCCACTGTGTTGAGTGCCAGGGCCACCACGGAGATGAGCACAAAGAAGCTGGAGGCCACTGCCATTACCTTGGCGGTGACAGAGGAGAAGGGCTTCTCCATGAGGTTCCAGAGGCGCCAGCGCTGGGGACCATAGTAGCGCATGTGGTGGAAGAGCTGCTCATTCTCCTGAGACTCTGCCTGGGAGCGCAGCTCGCGCTGGACCTTCAGTTGCTCGCTCAGCTCATCACGGCGCTCCTCGAAGCAGATGCGGCAACAGCGAGGTGTGTATTTGAGCCGCACACCCCAGTAGCTCAGCTCCTCCAGGAAGCTACAGGGGCACAGCTCGTCCCGCACACGCAGCACCCCCGAGGCATAGAAGTTGTACACCAGCTGGAAGACAGCTGGGTCCCGGTCAAAGAAATACTCATCTACCTGGGCAGCGTAGTCATCGCATAGGCCCAGCTGGCAGCGACGGTCAGTGGAGGTAGCCAGGCGGCCCAGGCGGGTCTTGGGATAGATGGCCACTGCCTGGTAGGTGAGGCGGTAGCTTTGGCCGCCGACGTTGATGTTCAGCACAGATGAAGTCGAAGGCGTAGCTGGGGCTCCACAGGAAAGGGCAGGGGAACAAGGAATTGATGACCAGGGCTTGTTTTCTCTCTCAAATATGTCTCCACTTGGCCATTTTCCTTGTTCTTTCTCTTCCTCTTCCTCATCTTCATCGTCCACATAATAGTTGTAATTCCCCTCAGGTCCCAGGAGCAGTAAGGGCTGAGAGTTCAGTGGAGCAGTAGTAGAAAAGCCACTCTGCTTGTCTACATGCATGCCTTTGTTATCCTTCCCCTTGTTGGGCTGCAGGAGGAGATTTGGTGCTTCCCTTTCCCTGCCTTTATGTTTCAGGAAAGGAAACTGTTGCCTCATGTTAAACTGCAACATACTATTTTTCCTTACTCTTCTCCCTTCTTTGCATTCAGCTGATCAAGGAATTAACACCGGTCCTTTCCAGCACTACAAAGGCTGACAATCCTGTTTTCTTCTCTATATCTCGGTAGTATCACACACAGCAGCAGTTCTGCATTTTTCTCCCTGCCAGCCACCACTCCAGTTGTTGTGAAAGCTCCGTGTGGGATATAGACACAGGAAGACTGCTGTTGACAGTTTTAATCTTGCTGACAGGGAAGATCTGAGTGCTTAGAGAAGAGGATTTAAGGGCTATTATCCTGTTCCAGCCTCATGTCCCTCAGTTTGTGACGTGAATGATTATAGATCCATAAATCTATGAAAAATCAGTAGGGGAAAAAAAACCCCAAAGTTTTATTGCTAATAAAAAACATACATTTTCCTAATTCAAGTATATATGGATTAAGAATAATCTCAGAATGAAAATGTATGAGGGGCAGAGGGTGGGGAAGAGGGGGAGAGAGAGAGAGAACATTACAGATTTCTTTCATCTACATTAGTATAGCATGTCTTGGGTTTTCCTTAATGAAAATAATGAATAATTGATATGCAGATAATGGTAGGAATTCACTACAGTAGCTCTTAAAATGTTTTCCAAAGGTGAGCAAATAAAAGTCATCCCTTTTCATTCCCAGTTAGAATACCTCCATCTGGTTAAGGGCTGAGGAAAGTCGCAGTCTGTGACTGAAGCTTTGGTTGTGCTCTGGGAGCTGAGGTCTTGTGCTCCTCTGGACACAGTACAAGTGGAGGGCAGGGATGTGAAGGTGTTTCCAGCATCCTACTTCACTTCAAACTCTTCGTGAGCTGCTGAGAAACAGAATAAAGCCACTCTTGTTTTTCTTGCAGGGCATGTTTAATAGCATAAAGCTGCACTAGGTACCTAGCAGGACAGGAGAGATGCTTTCTCTTTGTTTTGATGGAGGTTTCATCCTCAGCTCTGGTTGAGCTGGCATGAGCATCTCAAGTAATAATAAGCATCCTGAAAGCCAGGGTACTTCCCCTTGTCACTGGGAGCACTTCAGCTGAGCTAGAGCTCCTGTAAAGCAGAGGATACACACAATACAGGGATGGCTCCTTTGACATGCTCTTAGCCCCCGAGTTACAGCTTCTTAACACCAGCTCGTTATTCCACCAGTATCCAGGCTAGGGCAGGAAGAGACGAGGCACTAGAAAACTGCTAGCTTTGGCAACACCCTCGCTGGTCTGGAAGGCCTTCCGTCTGCAATCCTGTAGCCTGCCTTCCACTCACAGCTCCCTACCCTTTCACACAAGCTGCTGGGACAGTGTACCCCAGAGCCCCTGCAGCAGTATTTTTCCTTTGTCGTCCTCAAGCTCCTGTTCTTGTGTCATTAATCTCATGGTCTTGCTCCTGCAAACCCCAATACTGTTGTTGTGGTGGTGTCCCATGTGAAGCAATTGCTGTTGCTGTGAGAATCACCCCTTCTTTTTCCCCTTTTCCCTACCCCCAGTTGTAGCTTTTATATTTACTAGCTCTTGACAAACAGGAAGACATCACAGATGAGCATTTTGCAATACTTTTGTTCTCAGGCTGCATCCTAATGGGTAAATCACACTGAATAGTTCAAGGTTTCTTCAGGTCACACTGTTTAAGGCCTGGATTATTGGCAATTCATATTTAGCTGCACTTGAAAATATTTTGCGTCATGAATTTGTCTCCCCTGCCCGTTCTCTTGATGCAAAAAAGGCAAGGCCCCTATTCATAGGGATTGTCAGTGCCTTATTACAGATACCAATCTACTTTGCAGTTTGCTTTGAACATTAAACCATGCCATGGTGAGTCCTTTGTTAGCAACCATAATGCAAATTAATGTCCAATTTCAAGGCTGTTTCCTTCTCCTAAGCAAACTAATTCAGACATAAGAAAAAAAATAGTCTGCAATGCCATCATTTTACTACTGAAAATTCTTGAATGTTTCTTAATCAAGATTCAGGCTAGACTATAACCATATTCCTCTTGCCAGCCTCCACTGTAGCACTTCATTTTGCTTTTTGTCAGGCTCCTTGGTCTCACTTCTGAGAAGTATCCAGTAAGGCTTATTGCTCACTACTCAAGAGATCATTTCTCATACCATACTGCAGCAGCAGAGGCTTCTACAGGGTGAACTTCATGACTGTCAGATGCCAACACCTCATGCACCTGGACTAAGATCTTGGACAACACTACTAAGCAAAGCAAGAAAGATCGCTAGCTTTGCTCCTGCTCAGACTAATTGCTTTGACCTAGATATTCTTGGGAATGTAGCTCTCAGGCACCCGGTACACTCTGCTCAAACTTACCTCTGACAAAATAGGTAAAAGAAAATTGCTTTATTTATGTTCTTTACTTTGGGGTGAGACTTGGTTCTGAGCTGCTAGACTCTCAGCCTAGATAGATAAGAAAATGAAGTGACCAGAAAAGACTTCCCCCCCCCCTTTTTTTTTCCTTCGCTACCTTATTCAGTGTGCTGCTTATCTTCGTAAGTGTCATTAATAAGAATTGTGTAGCATCTTCTTATATGGCGAAGAGCAGACTTCAGGCTGCTGAAGAAGCTAGTTAGTAAGGTCCCCTGGGAATCTGCTTTTGAAGGTATTGGGTTCCATGAATGCTGGTCATGTTTTAAGAGCCATCTCTTAAGAGCGCAGGAGCAGGCAATTCCAAAGTGCCAGAAGTCAAGCAAGGAGGGCAGAAGGCTGGCTTGGCTGAGCAGGGATCTTCTTCTAGAACTTAGGCAGAAAAGGAAAGTGTACGGACATTGGAAGCAAGGACAGGCAACACAGGAGGACGACAGAGATGCTGTTCACCACTGTAGGGAGAAAATTTGTGTGGCCAAAGCTCAATTAGAGTTCAAGCTGGCCAGCACTGTGAAGGACGACAAAAAGGGCTTTTTAAAATATGTTAACAGCAAAAGGAGGATCAGAGATAACATTGGTCCATTACTTGATGAGGTCAGTCACCTCACAAATAGAGATGTAGGCAAAGCAGAGAAGTTTAATGTCTTCTTTGCCTCTGTCTTCAACGCTGATGATGGGCCCTGGGACCCCCAGAGCCCTGTGTTGGAAGACTGTGACTGGGGGAATGATAAACTCCCAGCTGACCCTGAACTTGTTCAAGACTTGCTGCTCCACCTGGATGTACCTAAGTCTATGGGGCCCGACGGGATTCATCCCAGGGTACTGAAAGAACTGGCCGATGTTATCACGGGACCTCTCTCCATTATTTGTCAATGGTCTTGGGAGTCTGGAGAGGTCCCAGTCAACTGGAAGCTGGCAAATTTTGTCCTAATTTTCAAGAAGGGTAAGAAGGAAGACCCTGGTAATTACAGTCCTGTCAGTCTCACTTCAGTGCCTGCTAAAATTATGGAGAATGTTATTCTGTGAGTTACTGAAAAACACTTGAGAGACAATGCAGTCATTGGTCATAGCCAGCATGGGTTCACGAGGGGAAAGTCCTGCTTAACCAACTTAATTTCCTTTTATGACAAGGTCACCCATCTAATTGACCAAGGGAAGCCAGTGGATGGGTTTTTTTTTTTAATTTTAGCAAAGCTTTTGATAGTCTCTCACAGTATCCTTCTGGATAAAATGTCCAGCACACAGCTAGACAAGTCCATAATACCTTGGGTGAGCAATTGGCTGACGGGTCAGGCTCAAAGAGTTTTAGTAAATGCGGTTACATCAGGTTGGTGGCCAGTCACCAGTGGGGTTCCCCAGGGCTTGATTTTAGGGCCAGTGCTCTTTAATGCTTTTATAAATGATCTGGATGCAGGAATCAAATGTACATTAAGTACGTTTGCTGATGATACTAAACTAGGAGGAGCTGTGGACTCCCTCAAGGGTAGAGAGGCCTTACAGAGAAATCTGAATAGACTAGAGAGCTGGGCAATCACCAACCGTATGAAATTTAACAAGAGCAAGTGCAGGAATATCCACCTGGGATGGCGTAATCCTGGTTATATGTACAAATTGGAGGATGAGAGGCTGGAGAGCAGCCCCATGGAAAGAGATCTGGGGGTTTGGGTTGAT